>NC_085139.1:47452249-47752249 GCF_024139115.2 Armigeres subalbatus | reverse complement strand
TTCATTCAGGGAAGAGCGCATTTCAAACGCCGTGAGGGCTGTTTGGCGTCAGTTAGTTTAGATCTTATGAATTACATACATTGGCATTTGGGAAGGGAAGGACTATACGGCGTGTGCAATTGTGAGAGCAAACATGGGTTGAAGTTATGTTTTTTCATGGAACTTCCGGGAACATCGTCATCATCGGTTTGAAGAATGAGGTAACACATTTGTATAAATATTTACCCTCTGCAATTGATACGGTTCATTAGGAGGATCGAATTGGAGTTGAATTGATGATTCGTGTTTTGAGGGGATGATGACTAATATGGCATCTGTGGTACAAGAGAGGGGAGACGAATTTTGTATAGTGACTGCAGAATAAATTGATTGCTGCACTTTGAAAAAATATTTTTTTTTTGCAAATTTGATATTTGTAATTCATAAAATTCTTGAATATTCTTTAATTGGCTATCAATTTTAAAATTGACATTTGGTGCCACTTCTCATGTTAACATATATAGTATACTTGCCAAATACCATTCGATGTTTGATGTGCGACAATAAAGGCTATGAAAAAGTACCATTATGAAGTGTACTATGTTTATACATTATTTTTGGACTAGATATACCGAATCTGAAGAAGTTTTTTTTGTCATAATTTGAAATAACAAAGGAAGGAGGAATTAGGAATTGTATTATTACATAAAAGTTCTTTCAGGGATAGCAATAACTGGCCCTCAACTTTTTTTTGGACAAGTGTAAGCGGAAAAAATGTTACCAGACACCTGAGAAGATTACCCAAGTGTTGTGGTGGTGTTCGGAAATCATGACAGTTGCTACCCGACTCAGTAAAACCAAAGCACTTTACACTAGTCCTGAATCAGGACTCCTGATCCCATCGGCCCGCAATTATTGAATACGTCAGGGGGGATGTCGAAAATGATTCTCTCTAACAAAACTAACATCAAAAGTAAATGAGTTAAATCCCGAAGATGTTGACGGATACCGAGAGCAAATTGAACCTGTGGGTGGAAGTGATCCGTGTCTTTTGGAATACAAACATGACTGTTTGCCAACGGTCAGGCCGTTGATTACGATAGGATTTTGTGCTATCTAGGGTCTGAGCTTTCTTTCCGTACGGGAAATCCTATGCGTAACTTGAAATCTTTAAGACTAGTATAAATCATTCGAAAGCGAATTTGTCAAAGATGTGACTGGCTGAAAGCTAAACATTACTGGCCATTACTGCCAGTAACGATTAGTTTTGTTTTGCTCGACGTTTCGGCATGAATATTTGGCCTTTTCCAAGGGTGAAACTTATTAAGGCCAAATGCCGAAACGTGGGGCATTTTTCCTGAGTTAGTAAAGTGTACGCCTCCTGATTACAATAAACTTTTTTTTGTTTTTTTTTGTTAATCTACACCAGGCTGGCAATGTGGTCAAGATCACTACGTTCGTGACTGCCTATTTTCCGACCATTACTGAAAAATATGCAATCGCGTCGGTCACAAGGAAGGTTACTGCGGCTGCATCAAGAAAGCGCCCAGCACTGATTCCAGCCCAGCTCAATCGACCGCAAAGAGGCCTGAAATGAAGAAGAAAAATAAATGTGGTGGTTACAGTTCCCGAGGAGTCTCCGTGGTGAACCATATCGCAAACCAACAAAAAAAGCGAAGATATGTGAAGACAAACATCAACGATGTCACAACGTCGTTGCAACTCGATTCTGCTAGCGACATCACGGTAATCTGCGAACAAACATGGCATCAGCTGGGTAACTTACAAACGACGCCCTCATCGATTAACGCAGTAAACGCATCCGGTGAACCACTGGGGCTTATTGGCGAGTTTGAATGCAATGTCACGCTCAACGGGATAACGAAACGTGGCAAATGTTTTGTCTCGTCATCCCCTAGCCTCAACGTTTTCGGCATAGATTAAATCGATATGTTCAATCTATGGGCACTGCCATTCGATTTGATCTGCAACAGTATCTCTTCGACAACCAAACCAACGTTTGATGACGAGATCCAAAAGCTCCGGAGTGACCATCGATGACTCGCTAGGGCACTGCACAAAGACAAAGATAAAACTTTTACCTTCAACCTAACGAAAAGTCGGTTTTTAACCCGGCGCTTACATTCAACACAATTCCATTGGTTGACACCGAGCTAAACCGTCTCGAGCCCATGGGAATCATCTCTTATATCGATTTTTTCGAAATGTGCCGCTTCGATCGTAGCTGTCCGTTCGCATCTGCGCGGACTATTCGACAGAACTGAACAATGCGTTGGAAGTTAACCACTATCCTCTGCCTACGCCTGTGGAAATTTTTGCTCAGCTACAGGTCGAAGTGGATGTCGATTCAAAGAAGCTACTGACCATCAACACGCACAAAAGGCTCTTTAAATTCAATTGTCTTGCTCCAGGGGTGGCATCTACGCCAGGAGCATTCCAGCACCTGATCGACAGCATGATTGCCGACATTCCAGGGATTCGCTCCTTAATCGACGACGCCATAGTTTTCGGACCTACCAGGGAGGCGGACGCAGAGTCGCTCAACAAGCTGTTGAATCGGCTTGATCAGTATGGATTCCATGTCAAGGCGGAGAAATGTAAGTTTTTCCAGGTTAAACTTTGCTATCTGGGTCACATCGTGGATCGTCATGGTATTCGACCGGATCCAGAGAAGCTGCAAGCCATCGACAACATTCCAGCATCAACCAACGTTACCAAACTGCGCTCATTTATCGGTGCCGTTAACTACTACTGTAGGTTTGTGCGCAACATCCACGAGCTAAGACAACCGCTTGGCCAGCTACTAAAGACCGAGCTTTTATTGACGCATTACGATCCGAAGCGGTGATGCTACCTAAATTTGCGTATGGCAAACTGAAAGCCGTTCAACACGCTTCTCGTTCGCTCACACCCGCCGAGCAAGGTTATGGTCAACCGGAGAAAGAAGCATTGGCGCTTGTCTACGCGGTGACAAAATTTCATAAATTCCTCTTGGGAGGCGACTTCACATTGCAGACTGACCACAAACCACTTCTCGCAATCTTCGGCTCGAAGAAGGGTATTCCGATCCACACAGCCTACCGACTGCAACATGCTGTCCCGGCTTATCGACCGTACTGCTCGACCGGAAGAGGAATACGTCATAGCAGCAATCAACGTGGAAGAAGGCATAGTGAGTATCATTAACGACTCGTTAGATAAACTTCCAGCGACATTCACAGCATTACAACATGCGACGAAGAAGAGCACCGTTCTACAATCGGTGGCCAAATTCATCGAGGGAAGGTTGGCCACGGGATTCGAAGTTGATCACAAACGTCGTCGTCAATCTCTAGCCGTAGTACAATCGGCGGGAGTCGGACAGCATCGTCAATGGCTGCGTGATGCTATACGATTGTGTAGTAGTTCCTTACCAGTTCCAGAGAAAAATCGTGAGACAGTTCCATCAGGGCCACCCGGGAGTAGTTCGCATGAAGGCAATTGCTCGCAGTTTCGCCTACTGGCCCGGCATTGACAACGAGATTGAAGAATTCGTTACCCTAGCAGCACAATTCGGACCGATTAGGTTGCTGCAACTCAAATGTGACCAAATTCAGTTACATTTAGGTTACATAAATCCCTATACCACATGTGTGCTGCTCGGGTAGCAACTGCAGTCCATGCTGCATAGCCGGAAAAGCATCGGTTAAAACGACGCTCGAGTCGTGGCCGGCACCATCGAAGCCATGGTCTAGAATACACATCGAATATGCCGCACCTGTCGATGCCGTGCATTTTCTGGTCGTGGTGGATCCGTTTTCCATGTGTCCGGAAGTTTTTGTAGCCAGAACGACAACAACAAGCACTACTACGCGAATGCTCTATGAATCATTCGCTACATTTGGTATACCGGAAGCCATCGTTTCGGACAACGGTCCTCAGTTCGCAGGGCATGATTTCCGGACTTTCTGTCAAAATCTAGGTATACAACATCTTCGGACAGCGCCGTTTCATTCGCAATCCAACGATTTGGCGGATCGTTTCGTTGTTGATACGGTAAAAAGGAGCCTTCGAAAAATTCGTTTGGAGGGAGAATCACTAGACGATGCATTGCGATCGTTTTGGCAAGTCTATCGTACAACTTCGACCAGCGACCTCGACTAATATTTTCACCAAGTTTGGGGTTTGAGTAAGTTACATAAGGGTGTGATTATACATTAACACCTCAGCGTGTCGATCAGTGCGCAGCAAGCCATGACTCGGTCTCTTCTGGTCAGACCTCCGTGGCGTGCACACGCACCCACGGAGAGCTGCTGTCATAACGATTCGCTCCGGCCATTTGGGGCCGCACATTTTGGCGATCCTGCCAGGTTATTTGTTGGATCCTGACGCTTATTTCAAAAGGTGAGTTGAATTCAATTTGTTTCATTAACTCTTTGCTAATGTGTTAAAATATTTGATGATTAAAAAAACACAAGGCAATGGGTTTATATTGCTATAAAGCGCGTGTGGAAGAACGCTGCAAAATGGATTGTGGTTTGGAAAATCACAAAGCGCGTCTGGAAGACCGCTGGAAAATGTATTGTGATTTAGAAAATCACAAAGCACGTCTGGAAGACCGCTGGAAAATGGATTGTGGTTTGTAAAATCACTAAGCGTGTCTGGAAGACCGCTGGAAAATGGATTGTGGTTTGTAAAATCACTAAGCGTGTCTGGAAGACCGCTGGAAAATGGATTGTGGTTTGGAAAATCACAAAGCGCGTCTGGAAGACCGCTGGAAAATGTATTGTGATTTAGAAAATCACAAAGCACGTCTGGAAGACCGCTGGAAAATGGATTGTGGTTTGTAAAATCACTAGGCACGGCAAATGCTGGGTAAAGCGTACCATTGGTACTTCGCGTACCTGAAGGAATAAAATGGACCCCATCTCGCGGTCCTTAGCCTCTTACCCAGCAACTCCTATCCCTACCTCCCCGCGGTGCTGGCCGGGATACGAGCAACCTTAGGGAAGATCGGGTAACCAACCCCGGTGGGAACTATGGTCGTATGCTGACAGGGAAGGGGGGTTTGCTCCTCTCCGGAGGTGCAAATCTTATTGAGCGTCTGTTCTCCATGTCAGGATCGGCTCACAACAGCGTCTGTTCTCCATGTTAGGGGCGGCTGATCATCGTCCGAGTGCCAGCGAGGGACTCTGTGAAACTGTGAAACTGTGCACCATGGTCCACCGGAAATAAGGAGGAATGGTCCTCCGGAAATTTAGTTTGGTGTCAGGCCCTGCAAGCCAGCCTTTAAAAAATCATAAGCAACGAACAATCAACAAGAGAGTACGGACCGGAACCATCGGCGAAGACCACTGCGACGAAAAGGGATTAGCGATTGGAAACTCGGTTCGTGGAACTGCAAATATCTCAACTTCATCGGGAGCACACGCATACTCGCCGATGTGCTCAATGACCGTGGATTCGGCATCGTAGCGCTGCAGGAGGTTTGTTGGAAGGGATCAATGGTGCGAACGTTTAGAGGTAATCATACCATCTACCAGAGCTGCGGCAACACACATGAGCTGGGAACAGCTTTCATAGTGATGGGCGATATGCAAAGGTGCGTGATCGGGTGGTGGCCGATCAATGAAAGAATGTGCAGGTTGAGGATCAAAGGCCGGTTCTTCAACTTCAGCATAATCAACGTCCATAGCCCACACTCTGGAAGCACTGATGATGATAAGGACGCATTCTACGCGCAGCTGGAACGTGAGTACGACAGCTGCCCAAGCCACGACGTCAAAATCATCATAGGAGATTTGAACGCTCAGGTTGGCCAAGAGGAGGAGTTTAGACCGACTATTGGAAAGTTCAGCGCTCACCGGCTGACGAACGAAAACGGCCTACGACTAATTGATTTCGCCGCCTCCAAGAATATGGCCATTCGTAGCACCTACTTCCAACACAGCCTCCCGTATCGGTACACCTGGAGATCACCACTGCAGACAGAATCACAAACCGACCACGTTTTGATTGACGGACGGCACTTCTCCGACATTATCGACGTCAGGACATATCGTGGCGCTAACATCGACTCTGACCACTACCTGGTGATGGTTAAACTGCGCCCAAAACTATCCGTCATCAACAATGTTCGGTACCGACGACCGCCGCGGTACGACCTAGAGCGACTGAAGCAACCTGATGTCGCCACTGCATACGCGCAGCATCTCGAGGCAGCGTTGCCGGAAGAGGGTGAGCTCGATGGGGCCCCTCTTGAGGACTGCTGGAGTACAGTCAAAGCAGCCATTAACGACGCAGCGGAGAACAACGTCGGGTATATGGGTCGAAGTCGACGGATTGATTGGTTCGACGAAGAGTGCAGACAGATTCTGGAGGAGAAGGACGCAGCGCGGGCGGTCGCGCTGCAGCAAGGTACCCGGCAGAACGTGGAACGTTATAGACGGAAGCGGAGACAGCTGACCTGCCTTTTTCAGGAGAAGAAACGCCGCCTGGAAGAAGCGAAGTGCGAGGAGATGGAACAGCTGTGCCGTTCTCAAGATACACGCAAGTTCTATCAGAAGCTCAACGCATCCCTCAAAGGCTTCGTGCCGCGAGCCGAAATGTGCCGGGATAAGGATGGGAGCATCTTGACGGACGAACGTGTGGTGATTGAAAGGTGGAAGCAGCACTACGAGGAACATCTGAATGGCGCTGAGAGTACAGGCAGTGAAAGTCAAGGCAGCGGAGGAGATGACTACGTCAGTTCAGCGGATGATGGAAGCCAACCAGCCCCACCTTGAGGGAAGTTAAGGATGCCATCCAACAGCTAAAGACCAATAAAGCAGCTGGTAAGGATGGTATCGGAGCTGAGCTCATCAAGATGGGCCCGGAAAAGCTGGCCACTTGCCTGCACAAACTGATAGTCAGAATCTGGGAAACCGAACAGCTACCGGAGGAGTGGAAGTAAGGGGTTATATGCCCCATCTACAAGAAAGGCGACAAACTGGAGTGTGAGAACTTTCGAGCGATCACCATCCTTAATGCCGCCTACAAAGTGATATCCCAGATCATCTTCCGTCGTCTGTCACCATTAGTGAACGAGTTCGTGGGAAGTTATCAAGCCGGCTTCGTTGATGGCCGCTCGACAACGGACCAGATCTTAACTGTACGGAAAATCCTTCAAAAATGCCGTGAATACCAGGTCCTAACGCACCATCTGTTCGTAGATTTCAAGGCGGCATACGACAGTATAGACCGCGTAGAGCAATGGAAAATTATGGACGAGAACAGCTTCCCTGGGAAGCTTACCAGACTGATCAAAGCAACGGTGGATGGTGTGCAAAACTGTGTGAAGATTTCGGGCTAACACTCCAGTTCGTTCGAATCGCGCCGGGGACTAAGACAAGGTGATGGACTTTCGTGCCTGTTGTTCAACATTGTGCTAGAAAGTGTCATGCGGAGAGCCGGGTGTAACAGCCGGGGTACGATTTTCAACAGAACCAGTCAATTTATTTGCTTCGCGGATGACATGGACATTGTCGGCCGAACATTTACAAAGGTGGCAGAATTGTACACCCGCCTGGAACGTGAAGCAACAAAAGTTGGACTGGTGGTGAATGCGTCAAAGACAAAGTACATGCTTGTGGGCGGAACTGAGCGCGACAGGGCCCACCTGGGAAGCAGTGTTACGATAGACGGGGATACCTTCGAGGTGGTCGAGGAATTCGTCTACCTCGGATCCTTGCTAACGGCTGACAACAACGTTAGTCGTGAAATACGAAGGTGCATCATCTGTGGAAGTCGGGCCTACTACGGGCTCCAGAAGAAACTGCGGTCAAAAAAGATTCGCCACCACACCAAGTGTGTCATGTACAAGACGCTAATAAGACCGGTTGTCCTCTACGGACATGAAACATGGACAATGCTCGAGGAGGACTTGCAAGCACTCGGAGTATTCGAGAGACGGGTGCTTAGGACCATCTTTGGCGGTGTGCAAGAAGACGGTGTGTGGCGGTGAAGAATGAACCATGAGCTCGCCCAGCTCTACGGCGAACCCAGTATCCAGAAGGTAGCTAAAGCCGGAAGGGTACGATGGGCAGGACATGTTGCAAGAATGCCGGACAGCAACCCTGCAAAGATGGTGTTCGCTTCCGATCCGGCAGGTACGAGACGGCGTGGAGCGCAGCGAGCGAGATGGACAGACCAGGTGCAGAACGACTTGGCGAGCGTGGGGCGTATCCGAGGATGGAGAGATGCGGCCTCGAACCGTGCATTGTGGCGTCAAATTGTTGATTCAGTGTTATCTGTTTAGATGTTAACTAAATAAATGAAATGAAATGAATTGTAAAATCACTAAGCGTGTCTGGAAGACCGCTGGAAAATGGATTGTGGTTTGGAAAATCACTAAGCGTGTCTGGAAGACCGCTGAAAAATGGATTGTGGTTTGCAATACCACAAGGCGCGTTTGGGACACTGCCGAGAAAAAGGCTGACAATCTACAAAATCCCAAGGTGGGTCATGGAAGTATTGATTTTGGTTAAAATAAATTTAGTTTGAAATGGCTTTTAGAATTTGGATGTAAATGAGTTCGCGTTAGATTGAACAAACCATTATGAATTGCTTCATATCCCTTCATTGGAAATGATTTGGAATTCGAACGGATTTAGATAGGATTTGGAGTAGAGATTCTGGTTGGATTTGGATTTGAATAAGATTTGGATTAGGATTGCGTTTAATTGGATTTCGATTTGGAACGAATTTAGATAGAATAGAATTTGGATTAGACTTTGATTTGATTGGATATGGAATAGATGTGGAGCGGCTTTGAATTGAATGTGGAATGGATTTGAAACGGATTTGGAATGGTTAGATTTGAGTTGGATTTAGACTGGATTTGGATTAGATTTAAATTAGGATTGCATTTGATTGGATTTGAATTTGGAACGAATTTAGATAGGATCGAATTTGGATTAGACTTTGATTTGATTGGATTTGGAATGAATGTGGAACGGATTTGGATTGAATGTGGAATGGATTTGAAACGGATTTGGAATGGTTGGATTTGGATTGGATTTAGACTGGATTTGAATTAGATTTGAATTAGGATTGCATTTGATTGAATTTGGATTTGGAGCGGAATTAGATAGGATTTGGATTAGATTTTGATTTGATTGGGTTTGGAATGGATGTGGAACGGATTTGGGTTGAATATAGAATGGATTTGGATTGGATTTGGATTGTATGTAGATTGGATTAGGATTGGGTGTTGATTGGAATTGGATTGAATGTGGCTTGTTTTTTTTATTGGAAATGGATTGAATTTGGATTGGATTTGAATTGTTTGGGTTCTATTGTATTTGACAAAATCTCAAAATTTATTGTTCTCCATTCACTACATAGATGCAAATCTAATGGCTGTGATAGATTTGTGGGACAAAAGTATGAATCAAGATTCGTCTTTCGCAACCCATAGTTGATCAGCCCACGACCTCCCTACGAGTCGCGGCCCACAGTTTGGGAACACATGTTCTAAGCGGTTGTTAGCAAGTTCAACATCGATATGTTGAAGGTCAGCTTGCTGATATTACTATATATGAAGCTGATAATTGGAATTTATGGACGGTATAAGATATTAAGATTATTGCTACAATATAAAAAGTTTCTTGTGAGATAAATACCATAATACTAGGTACCAATTTAGTTTATCATTTAAACTATACAACCAATTGACTTGCATTTCGTTGTTCTGCGATTGAAAGCCACGATGATCAGACAAGTTTATTTTGGAGTTTAGTTTTCAAAGGAAGTTATCGGTCAAAAACAATATGTTCATTACTATGTCTGAAACTTGATTATGCATATGTACAACATGTGATAGATTTAGTTCGGAAAAGGTATTGGAGGGTAACCGCCCCTCGGTAGGCTTTGATCCCACGACCCCAGTTCGCATGACAGGTGCTTTCCCTACTAAGCTACGAAGGACCTCCGTCGTCCACCGCAGCTTAGCGGGTACTGATGAAACCAAATTCCCAGCACCAGGTACCAGCCGATCTCTCGCAATACATTTTCAGAACTAACTCTCTCATATGTATTTTTGTACACATGCCAACCAAGTAGGATGAGTATTTAGTATTGTCCGGTTCCTACACACTTGCTTCATCAGCAACGGCGCTCAATGAAGGGAATATGTTCATCTTCGTCTAGCGTAAATAACTTTGAAAAAATCATTGCGTTCTATGCTAGAGGATTTTTTTTCCCTTTTTTAATGAGAGAAGAAGGGAAATGTGGGGTTTGAGTAAGTTACCATAAGCGTGTGATTATACATTAACACCTCAGCGTGTCGATCAGTGCGCAGCAAGCCATGACTCGGCCTCTTCTGGTCAGACCTCCGTGGCGTGCACACGCACCCACGGAGAGCTGCTGTCATAACGATTCGCTCCGGCCATTTGGGGCCGCACACCAAGTATATTTTGTAGATTTTTTGTCATTATAACAAAGATTTCTCTAGTTTATAATTGTGAAAAGGTTGTGTTAAATGAAAGTCTCATGGGTTCCAGGGATTTCGAATGAAGTTTTGAGATTTCTTAAAGATACATGAGATTGTGCGTGAATTTCTCCGAAGTTCTGGTGAAATTTTCAAATTTCTGTGAATATGCATAGTAAAATTCCGAAAGGATATTGATTCCATTTCACTACAACATCTTGGAATACTTTAAATAGTTTTCAAAAAGAATTAGATCTGTCATTTCTCAATCCTTATTGATTGATTTTCATTGGCCTTTATCGTTGGGACAAACTACCTAAGCTCAAAGTGGAAAGGAACATTTTTATAAAGCACGATGAAGCACAGAATCGAAAGTTATCGCAAGTGAGCGATAAGTAAAGTGACCAGACGTCCCGCTTTTCGTCAAATTGTCCTGCGTCAAAATGTGTCCCGCGAAATGTCCCGCGTTGGGTACTCGTATACAAAATGTATTGAAGATTGATAATCTTTCATTCCAATTTCATTTTTTTCATGTATCGACTTCAATGGCGAGGAGTTGCTAATTTTATTTACGTCCATATTATAACCAACACGAGATTCACATCCTGTTCATTAAACGTTTCGCATCTCTAATGGAACGTACACACGGTCAAGCAGTTTGACCAACATTGACTCCACATCTCGTTTATTCAAACATCCATCAAGTTTTACCAACAGCGGCACGAACAATCAATTTGTTCGACCATTAATATCACACACGAGCGACCGAAGCGCCAACTTGAGCACCAACCATCAAAAAATATATGGGGGTTTGTGCAACTTCACTACAAGTACTCAAACATGTTCGGCGAACCTTGACTCTACCCCCGACAACTCAAACCAAAATCAAACCGTTTTATTTTTTTCCAACCGAGCCGCCAACTGTCAAATGGTTGTTCGAACAACTTCATACACTTTCAAACAAAGCAGCAACCGAAGCGTTTTCTTGGGGGCGTAGTCAATGTTAATTTGACAGCTTACTCTGACCTCTAATCAACTTTCTCTTTCAAATCTAGTGTGATCAGTAGAGTGATTCAAATTTTGACTTTTTCACTCCCCTATGCTTAAACGATTGTTTTTGCTATTTTAATAGTCCTCCCAAATTTTTAGCTGATTTGGATGTAATTTGGTTGTGCACGTGCCGTTTGAAGGTTATATGAAAATTAATATGAGAATTGCCACTTATGTTAAGGATCGTTTCGTGAAGCAGCCCACAATATATTTGAATATATTTAATGCATTTAATGCATCGTCATCATAGAATAGATCCTAAGCTGAAAGTCAGTTGTTGTTGCGAAGCAATCTGACTTTTGTGAGCAAAATTATAAAGAAAACAGAAATGCTCATTATTGATATTGATGTTATTCTTTTACGTGTTAAATTGAATTTCCCACAATTCAGTATTTCCATCATAACTTTTGTTGCCAGCATCAAATCGTTTAGCAATGACGACGATATTCTCCCTTGTTAAATTTCCTATGTTCAGCGCCGTAGCGTGTGGTTGGCCAGGTTGGCCCCCGCCAAGGGCGCCAGGCCTTAGGGGGGCGCCAAAATCCAGAATTGAACTATAGGAAATGATGACAAATCTCATCAAGGTTTTTTACGTGGTTGGATGGATACCTAACCACTTGAATTTCGTTTGATTTTTTTGTTATTTTTTGTGGCGAGGTTATTTTATTTTTTATTTTTATTCCTTTATTTATTTGATAGGCACTCTGTGTTACTTAACCGCTACTGTGCCGATATCTACTGTGGTATTCTGCTGTACAGAATCCACACAGAATCTATTTTTAGATTTTCCATTACTCATTTATTGTTGTCGTTGCCAGTCCATCTCACCGTGAGTCAATTGTGTCCGCTTGTCCATGTCGTGTTATCCAATGATTGTTGCATTGTTCGGTTGCCATTTATCCGGGTAACGTTGGAGGAATGCCTCCGAGAAGAACTAGTTATCAGTCGTCATCAGGCAGCCGTGATGGTAAGGCGCATACCCCAAAACGCCATAGTATGGGCTGCGGATCTGGCGACTGACGAGGGTTTGGTGGAGGGGCTGGGAATCGAACTCATGACCATCCGCTTGTCAGGCGAACGTGTAGCCAACTGCGCTACGGGACCCCCGGTGGTGAGGTTAATTTCTTGTTTTACTGATGCTGAGGGTCTCAATCGGCTAAAATCAAACCGTGTTTAAAACCTTGGTATATTCTCAAATTTATCGATTCAAAGTGTTTTAGATTCAAGCTTTTAACAGACGTTTCCCTCGGGGACTACATGCGCAATCAACCGTTGAACTAATTTTCGAAAGGCCTTTTCCGTCAATAACTGATACAGGTAACAGAACGTAGGCTCAGGGAGATCTTCACTGACTATTTTTTATCATTTACCTTAAGGAGAAACAGGTGAAAATAGAAAGGAACAGGAAATATATTAAGAAATATATTAAAAGATTGGATTGGAACATTGGAACAAGTTTCTGAAGAGGAAGCCCTAGTTGAAGACTTAAGAACGCCAAAGGCAAAACACAGAGTAGACTGTAAAAAACGCGATAGGGATAGGGAGTTTATTTTGATTCAGGGAAAAAATCGGACCATAACGATCGCATTTGATCCTGTGAAATTTTCGATTCCTTTAAACCAGACAATTGTATAAGGGTGAAAAAACATATATATCTTGATCCAAATAGGCCCGGAGTTGTCTTTTTTATACGACTTGGTCAAATCACTATTCTTACCTTCTACCAATTCTCTCCAAGTTAAATTTCATTTAAAGTCCAGTAGTTTTTTACTTGTCCGTTTTGGTTTTTTACTTATCCGACGTTGCAGCTGTTGTATGTTAGAAAACAAACCCAATCTTAAAATCACTTTTCCAAAATTTTACAAAAAGGAAACATGAAAGCACTTTCTCCACCACTGATCAAAAGTGGTTTACAACTATTTACGATAGACGATAAACTATACTAATCTTCAAAAAAGCTACAACTCATCGGCCGAAACGTCAGGCAAGTAAAAAAACCTCGTCCTGATTTTCTAGACTGAGAAAGCCAAGTTCCGAGTATTAGATCTCATCCAGTCGAAAAACACCCTACCCTAACACCATGAGTCCAGTAGTTCTTTCAAACCACCGACCAAGGTCTAATTTAGATTCCGACGGTTATTCAATCTACTCTAAAGTGAGATTCTTCTTGTTGCGACTACGTCCGAAAGTGATCTAATCGCTGACCGGCACACTTGAGAGATGGATTTTATTGGCCTAGCTAGATCCACAAGGAAGTCTGGATTTTGTGTCGGCAACACACGCACTACTGAAACTAGTTTTTTTTTGCGATTATTAATTTAAAGATTATTAACTTTCAGAAAATCGTTGAAATCTCCATAAAAGGGATTTTTAGAAATGTTCTGGACTTTTTTTAAAATCTTTGCACCTATTGGAACACATGCAAGTCATAGAGGAATTCATAAAGCAAACATTATTAAATCTTTTTAATCTTAATTTTTAAATTTTATTAAATCCACCACGCTAAAAATGTTGATTTTGAAAAAAAAAGAAAGGGGCGCCCAATAACGTTTCGCCAAGGGCGCTGGGAGTCCACGCTACGGCTCTGATTATGTTGCTTACGTATTCATACATTTTTAGAGCTTAATGGGCAATGATGGGGAACGGTTTTTCACAAAAGCTACTGTTTGATAATAATTTTCATACAAGCTTTAAACTGCTTGTGCTCAGTCAAATTACATCCAAATTAGCTAAAAATTTAGGACGATTTTTAAAATGGAAAATGCCATCGTTTAAGCATAGGGGAGCAAAAAAGTCAAAATTTGAATCACTCTAGTGATCAGCTTTTACCAGAAGTGTATTGATTATCTACAAGCGCGGGTTACTCAGTTCGACCACGTTGATTGCATCAAATGGGCTAATCTCAAAATTTCCGTCGATTGGCAAGAAGTTGTTAAATGTTTCGAATTTGTGCGTAAGTTTAACAAGGACGAGGAATTTGATAAGGCCGACAAGGAAGAGTCGGAGCTATTTGATGAAGTTTCGTACGCGAAAAAATATGCAAATGAAGATAAAATAGCAAATTGGAACGAGAGTAACACTAACATCGATGATAGGTGGATCGAGTTGTTCAAACATTTCGAGGACAATAAAATTTCTTTCAGGAATTTAAAAAGAATAGTTGAGTTTGGTCTGTGTTTGCCAGGAACTAACGCAGTAACTGAGCGAGTTTTTTCAGTTATGAATAAGATTTGGACAACTGAGAAAACGCAGTTGAGTATCGATTCGTTGAAGGCAATGTTACAAGTTAAATTTAATTTTCAAGATACATGTGAGGAGTTCAGCAAGAATATTTGCAACAATATTTCGCTTCTACGCAAAGTGCATAGCACAGAAAAGTATGTTTGATACTTGACAAAACTATGTTTAATATTTGTTTTTTGACAGGATGTATTAACCTTATTTAAAAAAATCATTGGTCTCAATTTACTCTTAATTTGAACTTATTGAGAAAAAAGCGTCCCGCGTTAGCGTCGTGGTCACATTAGCGATAAGTATGAAATCGTATACTGTTCATGATTTCATAGTTGACGTATCAATCATTGCACTTTCCGATGAATTTGGGATGATTTACGGACAAACATCACAGCGTGGGGTCTCGAACCGTGTTTTGTGGCGTTAAATTGTGGATTCAGTCTTATCTGTTTAGATGTAAGCTAAATAGATGACATACATTTTAGGCATTCCCGCTTAACTGAGAGTAATTTGAAAAAGAATGAGGTCAACTGCGTGCCTGTATACCGTGCCTCGAATCACAGAGTTCTGTATCTCGACTCCACACTGATCTCTTAGTGTGCTGATCAGACTACCGGCTTCCGTCACCTCATACAAGCATTAACTGGGCATAGAGCTCTTACCTAAACCCTGACACCCAGACCCTGACGTTTTGACGGTAATCGCATCGCCTCTGTCTTTTTGAAGTTGCATCTCTATTTCGACGGGATACAAAAATCAACTGGCAGCTCAGATATATTCATTAAAGCAACACAACGACTAATAATTGAAGCAATTTATAATAAACCCTACGATATTATTATCATCATCACGGTTGTCCAAACATGTCGGCAAATGTGGATCAACGTTACAGTTTTATTGTGATGTTTGCACATTTATGTGCTGCCAAAATAGTGCTCTATCTCCCAGCAAAACATATTGGGGGTATACACCCGACGGGTTACCCCATAAATCATAACCCTAATAAACAGCCAAATGAGCAAACATTTGTTTCTATTCCAGTGATTTGAATTTGAATCTAGTTTTCGGTTCCCTGCGCGTTTCCTTCCGCACGTAAGACACCCGGCCGTGGTGGCTCGCAACGCGAGACTCCTTTCAGAGCGGAAACGAAAGACAATAAAAAGGTGAACACCCAAACACCCAAACGAGCAAACGGCGCGATTCAAACTGTATGAAGCAGCCCCTCCATCATAAGAAAATGCCACGATGCGAGAACGGACCAGAAAATAAATAAAAGCTTGAGCTCATGTTTAATTTGCGTGTTTAGCATAAATTCATCATCTAATTTATTAGCGGTATAATCGCTTTTCTGTGTTTTGCTCTTTTTGTTTGCGTGGTTTAGGGGTTTTATTTTGACGGGGGACGTTTCTTCGGCGCATTACGACAGACTCAAAATGGCCGTGGTGGCGGAATAAAAAGGCAGTTGCAAGGAAAATTTAAGATAATCGTTAGAAAAAAGCAGGCGAATGCAGGGTTACCATACTTTACTTTTCCATTGATTTAGGACTTGCATATGGCTTTGGATCAATCTTGCAACTTCGTCTATGTCAACGGTATGAGTTCTTGAAAGTCAAATAGTATAATAGGACATGCATCACTTTTGCTGATAATGATTATCCTTTTTCTCCGAACAGTTTTCACCAGATAATGTTTCATATGGTTTACATATAATATTTGTTTCAAACTGATGAATGGAAATTTTGTGTAACAAATTTTACATATTTCTGAAATACTTTCTAATTTTCAATTGTTTCATATATTCAAATAAATTTACTTCAATCAAAATTTGGTAACCCGAGGAGCACCGTACCCGAGAACATTCAACCGCTGAAAAGTGGTTAGCACACAGAAACAGTTGGTAGCCGTGTGAGGGGCAGTTAGTTCCGCCGTGGTCCAAGATTGACGGATCCATCAGACACCTTTCAAATGAGATGATAGACCACACCGCAGGTATGGGTCCACGCGGATCAGTGAACCCTACGTGCGTAGACTAACAACCGTTGAAATTTAATCACCGCTTCCATTGTACACATCATTTAACCATTTACCTAAAGTGGTCTCAATATTTACGAAATCATCGCCGTTTCGAAATCTCAACACGACTGAGCGATTTGGCTCGGAATGTTTTGGGGACCGTCAAATAGTTCAATTTTCGAGCACAAAAAAATGACATCGACCCATTAGAATTGTACTGCCTATTGGGAGCTTAGAATGCGGAACCAAATTGGAACCTGAATCAGATTGGGAAATATTTGTGGTGCTCCTTTGGATCAATAGACGAGTGGAATCCAATTTACCGCCTCCTGGGGTAATAATCAACTGGGAACAGGCGTTCTAAACGAGCTGTGGTGGGAAATTGAGAGCTTTCATGCCACGGAGGGGTTCCGTTTGTATTGTTGAACTTTCATTGTATGAAAATAGACACCGTGGGTAATGAAAAAAATGTTTGGAATAAGTTTTGACCGTGGGATGATAATTGATCAATTATTGGTTTCTCGTACTGACTGTGAAGTAAAAAAGGCTACATTGCTTCGCATAGAAAATCTAATGTTTTCTAATCATTTTGGAACATTGATAAAGTTTTGATAATTGTGTATTTTTTAAATTTTAAAACTTGGTCTTGCACATAATAAACCCTGAGCACCATAGTAAAACAAAGCTATTGAATCCTGTCCTCCACAACAAGCACAGTATATGAAGGGCTATGTGACAAAAGACCAAAAGGACAAAACGTCTAATGAACATATTTTAAAAATGTTCATTGCAATTTACCTATTCGAACCAAAATGTTGAATAATATGTTGATAATATGCTTCTGAAATAAAGAAGGTACGGTGGAACCTCCATTTGAGAGCCTTCATCCTTTTTGCCGAAAATCTCTGTTGCTTCGTTGCAAGAGATTTGGAAATATCCTTCTACGCTTATCGGAAGCCTCCTTCCAAGCTTCTCGGAAGCCTTTTTTCAAACGGATTGAAAACTTCTTTACAAGAGGCCCGGAAGCCTCCTTTCAAGAGGCCCGGAAGCCTCCTTTCAAGAGGCCCGGAAGCCTCCTTTCAAGAGGCCCGGAAGCCTCCTTTCAAGAGGCCCGGAAGCCTCCTTTCAAGAGGCCCGGAAGCCTCCATTCAAGAGGCCGGAAGCCTCCTTTCACGATGCCCGGAAGCCTTCTTTCAAGAGGCCCGGAAGCCTGCTTTCAAGAGGCTCGGAAGCCTCCTTTCAAGAGGCCCGGAAGCCTCCTTTCAAGAGGCCCGGAAGCCCCCTTTCAAGAGGCCGGAAGCCTCCTTTCAAGAGGCCCGGAAGCCTCCTTTCAAGAGGCCCGGAAGCCTCCTTTCAAGAGTCCCGGAAGCCTCCTTTCAAGAGGCCCGGAAGCCTCCTTTCAAGAGGCCCGGAAGCCTCCTTTCAAGAGGCCCGGAAGCCTCCTTTCAAGAGGCCCGGAAGCCTCCTTTCAAGAGGCCCGGAAGCCTCCTTTCAAGAGGCCCGGAAGCCTCCTTCCAAGAGGCCCGGAAGCCTCCTTTCAAGAGGCCCGGAAGCCTCCTTTCAAGAGGCCCGGAAGCCTCCTTTCAAGAGGCCTGGAAGCCTCCTTTCAAGAGGCCTGGAAGCCTCCTTTCAAGAGGCCTGGAAGCCTCCTTTCAAGAGGCCCGGAAGCCTCCTTTCAAGAGGCACGGAAGCCTTCTTTCAAGAGGCCCGGAAGCCTCCTTTCAAGAGGCCCGGAAGCCTGCTTTCAAGAGGCCCGGAAGCCTCCTTTCAAGAGGCCCGGAAGCCTCCTTTCAAGAGGCCCGGAAGCCTCCTTTCAAGAGGCCAGGACGCCTCTTAACAAGAGGCCCGGAAGCCTCCTTTCAAGAGGCCCGGAAGCCTCCTTTCAAGAGGCCCGGAAGCCTCCTTTCAAGAGGCCCGGAAGCCTCCTTTCAAGAGGCCCGGAAGCCTCCTTTCAAGAGGCCCGGATGTCTCCTTTCAAGAGGCCCGGAAGCCTCCTTTCAAGAGGCCCGGAAGCCTCCTTTCAAGAGGCCCGGAAGCCTCCTTTCAAGAGGCCCGGAAGCCTCCTTTCAAGAGGCCCGGAAGCCTCCTTTCAAGAGGCCCGGAAGCCTCCTTTCAAGAGGCCCGGAAGCCTCCTTTCAAGAGGCCCGGAAGCCTCCTTTCAAGAGGCCCGGAAGCCTCCTTTCAAGAGGCCCGGAAGCCTCCTTTCAAGAGGCCCGGAAGCCTCCTTTCAAGAGGCCCGGAAGCCTCCTTCCAAGAGGCCCGGAAGCCTACTTTCAAGAGGCCCGGAAGCCTACTTTCAAGAGGCCCGGAAGCCTCCTTTCAAGAGGCTCGGAAGCTTCCTTTCAAGAGGCTCGGAAGCCTTCTTTCAAGAGGCCCGGAAGCCTCCTTACAAGATGCCCGGAAGCCTCCTTACAAGAGGCCCGGAAGCCTCCTTACAAGAGGCCCGGAAGCCTCCTTACAAGAGGCCCGGAAGCCTCCTTACAAGAGGCCCGGAAGCCTCCTTACAAGAGGCCCGGAAGCCTCCTTTCAAGAGGCCCGGAAGCCTCCTTTCAAGAGGCCCGGAAGCCTCCTTTCAAGAGGCCCGGAGGCCTCCTTTCAAGAGGCCCGGAGGCCTCCTTTCAAGAGGCCCGGAGGCCTCCTTTCAAGAGGCCCGGAGGCCTCCTTTCAAGAGGCCCGGAGGCCTCCTTTCAAGAGGCCCGGAGGCCTCCTTTCAAGAGGCCCGGAGGCCTCCTTTCAAGAGGCCCGGAGGCCTCCTTTCAAGAGGCCCGGAGGCCTCCTTTCAAGAGGCCCGGAGGCCTCCTTTCAAGAGGCCCGGAGGCCTCCTTTCAAGAGGCCCGGAAGCCTCCTTTCAAGAGGCCCGGAAGCCTCCTTTCAAGAGGCCCGGAAGCCTCCTTTCAAGAGGCCCGGAAGCCTCCTTTCAAGAGGCCCGGAAGCCTCCTTTCAAGAGGCCCGGAAGCCTCCTTTCAAGAGGCCCGGAAGCCTCCTTTCAAGAGGCCCGGAAGCCTCCTTTCAAGAGGCCCGGAAGCCTCCTTTCAAGAGGCCCGGAGGCCTCCTTTCAAGAGGCCCGGAGGCCTCCTTTCAAGAGGCCCGGAGGCCTCCTTTCAAGAGGCCCGGAGGCCTCCTTTCAAGAGGCCCGGAGGCCTCCTTTCAAGAGGCCCGGAGGCCTCCTTTCAAGAGGCCCGGCGCCTCCTTTCAAGAGGCCCGGAGGCCTCCTTTCAAGAGGCCCGGAGGCCTCCTTTCAAGAGGCCCGGAGGCCTCCTTTCAAGAGGCCCGGAGGCCTCCTTTCAAGAGGCCCGGAGGCCTCCTTTCAAGAGGCCCGGAGGCCTCCTTTCAAGAGGCCCGGAGGCCTCCTTTCAAGAGGCACGGAGGCCTCCTTTCAAGAGGCCCGGAAGCCTCCTTTCAAGAGGCCCGGAAGCCTCCTTTCAAGAAGCCTCCTTTCAAGAAGCCTCCATTCAAGAGGCCCGGAAGCCTTCTTTCAAGAGGCCCGGAAGCCTCCTTTCAAGAGGCCCGGAAGCCTCCTTTCAAGAGGCCCGGAAGCCTCCTTTCAAGAGGCCCGGAAGCCTCCTTTCAAGAGGCCCGGAAGCCTCCTTTCAAGAGGCCTGGAAGCCTCCTTTCAAGAGGCCAGGAAGCCTCCTTTCAAGAGGCCCGGAAGCCTCCTTTCAAGAGGCCCGGAAGCCTCCTTTCAAGAGGCCTGGAAGCCTCCTTTCAAGAGGCCCGGAAGCCTCCTTTCAAGAGGCCCGGAAGCCTCCTTTCAAGAGGCCTGGAAGCCTCCTTTCAAGAGGCCCGGAAGCCTCCTTTCAAGAGGCCTGGAAGCCTCCTTTCAAGAGGCCTGGAAGCCTCCTTTCAAGAGGCCTGGAAGCCTCTTTTCAAGAGGCCTGGAAGCCTCCTTTCAAGAGGCTCGGAAGCCTCCTTACAAGAAGCCCGGAAGCCTCCTTTCAAGAGGCCCGGAAGCCTCCTTACAAGAGGCCCGGAAGCCTCCTTACAAGAGGCCCGGAAGCCTCCTTACAAGAGGCCCGGAAGCCTCCTTACAAGAGGCCCGGAAGCCTCCTTTCAAGAGGCCCGGAAGCCTCCTTACAAGAGGCTCGGAAGCCTCCATTCGAGTGCGCCAGAGGCCTCCATTCAAGTGGCCCGCAAGCCTCCTTTCAAGAGGCCCGGAAGCCTCCTTTCAAGAGGCCCGGAAGCCTCCTTTCAAGAGGCCCGGAGGCCTCCTTTCAAAAGGGCCGGAGGCCTCCTTTCAAGAGGGCCTGAGGCCTCCTTTCAAGAGGCCCGGAGGCCTCCTTTCAAGAGGCCCAGGCCTCCTTTCAAGAGGCCCGGAAGCCTCCTTTCAAGAGGCCCAGGCCTCCTTTCAAGAGGCCAGGCCTCCTTTCAAGAGGCCCGAGGCCTCCTTTCAAGAGGCCCGGAGTACTCATTTCAAGAGGCTTGGAAGCCTCCTTTCAAGAGGCCCGGAAGCCTCCTTTCAAGAGGCCCGGAAGCCTCCTTTCAAGAGGCCAGGGAGCCGCCTTTCAAGAGGCCAAGAAGCCTCCTTTCAAGAGGCCCGGAAGCCTCCTTTCAAGAGGCCCGGAAGCCTCCTTTCAAGAGGCCCGGAAGCCTCCTTTCAAGAGGCCCGGAAGCCTCCTTTCAAGAGGCCCGGAGACCTCCTTTCAAGAGGCCCGGAAGCCTCCTTTCAAGAGGCCCCGGAGGCCTCCTTTCAAGAGGCCCGGAGGCCTCCTTTCAAGAGGCCCGGAAGCCTCCTTTCAAGAGGCCCGGAAGCCTCCTTTCAAGAGGCCCGGAGGCCTCCTTTCAAGAGGCCCGGAGGCCTCCTTTCAAGAGGCCCGGAAGCCTCCTTTCAAGAGGCCCGGAAGCCTCCTTTCAAGAGGCCCGGAAGCCTCCTTTCAAGAGGCTCAAGCCTCCTTTCGAGAGGCCCGAGAGCCTCCTTTCAAGAGGCCCGGAAGCCTCCTTTCAAGAGGCCTGGAAGCCTCCTTTCAAGAGGCCCGGAAGCCTCCTTTCAAGAGGCCCGGAAGCCTCCTTTCAAGAGGCCCGGAAGCCTCCTTTCAAGAGGCCCGGAAGCCTCCTTTCAAGAGGCCCGGAAGCCTCCTTTCAAGAGGCCCGGAAGCCTCCTTTCAAGAGGCCCGGAAGCCTCCTTTCAAGAGGCCCGGAAGCCTCCTTTCAAGAGGCCCGGAAGCCTCCTTTCAAGAGGCCCGGAAGCCTCCTTTCAAGAGGCCCGGAAGCCTCCTTTCAAGAGGCCTGGAAGCCTCCTTTCAAGAGGCCTCGGAAGCCTCCTTTCAAGAGGCCTCGGAAGCCTCCTTTCAAGAGGCCTCGGAAGCCTCCTTTCAAGAGGCTCAGAAGCCTCCTTTCAAGAGGCTCAGAAGCCTCCTTTCAAGAGGCTCAGGAAGCCTCCTTTCCAAGAGGCTCGGAAGCCTCCTTTCAAGAGGCTCAGAGCCTCCTTTCAAGAGGCTCAGGCCTCCTTTCAAGAGGCTCAGGAAGCCTCCTTTCAAGAGGCTCAGAAGCCTCCTTTCAAGAGGCTCAGGAAGCCTCCTTTCAAGAGGCTCAGGAAGCCTCTCCCTTCAAGAGGCTCAGAAGCCTCCTTTCAAGAGGCTCAAGCCTCCTTTCAAGAGGCCTGGAAGCCTCCTTTCAAGAGGCTCAGAAGCCTCCTTTCAAGAGGCTCGGAAGCCTCCTTTCAAGAGGCTCAAGCCTCCTTTCAAGAGGCTCAGAAGCCTCCTTTCAAGAGGCCTGGAAGCCTCCTTCAAGAGGCTCAGAAGCCTCCTTTCAAGAGGCTCAGGAAGCCTCCTTTCAAGAGGCCTGGAAGCCTCCTTTCAAGAGGCTCAGAGCCTCCTTTCAAGAGGCTCAGAAGCCTCCTTTCAAGAGGCTCAGAAGCCTCCTTTCAAGAGGCTCAGGAAGCCTCCTTTCAAGAGGCTCAGAAGCCTCCTTTCAAGAGGCTCAGGAAGCCTCCTTTCAAGAGGCCCGGAAGCCTCCTTTCAAGAGGCCTGGAAGCCTCCTTTCAAGAGGCTCAGAAGCCTCCTTTCAAGAGGCCCGGAAGCCTCCTTTCAAGAGGCCTGGAAGCCTCCTTTCAAGAGGCCTGGAAGCCTCCTTTCAAGAGGCTCAGAAGCCTCCTTTCAAGAGGCTCAGGAAGCCTCCTTTCAAGAGGAAGCCTCCTTCAGGCCTCCTTTCAAGAGGCTTGGGAGCCTCCTTTCAAGAGGTCTGGGAGCCTCCTTTCAAGAGGCCTGGAAGCCTCCTTTCAAGAGGCCCGGAAGCCTCCTTTCAAGAGGCTCGGAAGCCTCCTTTCAAGAGGCTCGGAAGCCTCCTTTCAAGAGGCCTGGAAGCCTCCTTTCAAGAGGCCCGGAAGCCTCCTTTCAAGAGGCCCGGAAGCCTCCTTTCAAGAGGCCTGGAAGCCTCCTTTCAAGAGGCCTGGAAGCCTCCTTTCAAGAGGCCTGGAAGCCTCCTTTCAAGAGGCCTGGAAGCCTCCTTTCAAGAGGCCTGGAAGCCTCCTTTCAAGAGGCCTGGAAGCCTCCTTCAAGAGGCCCGGAAGCCTCCTTTCAAGAGGCCTGGAAGCCTCCTTCGAGAGGCCCGGAAGCCTCCCTTCAAGAGGCCCGGAAGCCTCCTTTCAAGAGGCCCGGAAGCCTCCTTTCAAGAGGCCCGACAGCCTCCTTTCAAGAGGCCCGGAAGCCTCCTTTCAAGAGGCCCGGAAGCCTCCTTTCAAGAGGCCCGGAAGCCTCCTTTCAAGAGGCCCGGAAGCCTCCTTTCAAGAGGCCCGGAAGCCTCCTTTCAAGAGGCCCGGAAGCCTCCTTTCAAGAGGCTCGGAATATATATATATATATTTTTGTAGAGCATTGTATTGACCTGAAACTATTACTTTCGAGAATACCTTCAAAAGTGTTTTTCTGGGTCTTTCCATAAAAAAACGCCCGTATTTCAAAAACGATGATAGATGGACACTCGGTGTCTACATCAAAAAAATATTTAATAATTTACACTTCAACTTGCCAAAGACAACATATTTAAACATCGTGTATTAAACAAGTTGCAGTTTCACGATTTTCGTCAAACACACCACTGTGCATGTCTCCACCGTATTGTGCTGTTGCATACCGGCTATTAGCGCACCGTTAGCGCTTTTTGGCTGCATCACCACTCTTAATCTCAAGGCTATTTTTGTGGATGCAAGAAGGCCATGTGGGGGTTGACACTATCGATCAGCAGACATTAAAAAACAGCAAAACTTTTAGACATATCAAACCACAAACCATATTGAATTCTTGTTTTATTTTCAGAGTTAATAAAGGATCCTTTATAGAATAGCATAACCTCATCAGGTCAATAATATTCGACTGAAACTATGCACCCGCTCCCAGTCTAACGCCAGGAGAGGTGCGAAAATGATTTATGATCCTAATTTCCAAGACACTCTATATAGCACTTGACGGCCTACGGGGTCTTTATATTCGTCTGAACTCTCAAACCGAAGAAAAAATCCTGACTGATGAATTAGTTCTTTTCACCGGTGTGATGGCTGATGATCTCCTCACCAGTGGATAACAAAAGCCCAACAAAAAAGTTCGTTGGTTTTATTGCACTTCGATCGATTTTATAGCCGGCTTTAACGTCTTCGATCGACGATCGAGTAGGTACGATTCGATTCCCATGATCTTTTGTTGATTTGGCCACGGTCGGTTAGGGGCATGAAATATTCCGATCAAAAGCCGTTTTCACCGACGCGACGGCCTGAGTTTTTGTTCATCCCGAAATGGTATTATTTGTTCATTTATTATTTTCCTGAAGAGTTGGGGTGCGAATGCTTCGGCAGCGTGTAAAAAGATGCGGAGCCGTAACGTCAATTGATTCTCGATCATGGGTCGATCAGTGCTTGGGGACTTGCTGGGAGCGCTTACGCAGGAGAAAAACCGCAAAAACAACTCATTTTGATTAACCAAACATCATTTAGGGCCGAGATCGAGATCTTCTTCGTTGGGGTAAAACTGGTAAATTGTTCCATAATCGACCGACCAGAACCGGCATGGTTTCAACGAGTGAGCTTCGGCTATAAACTGATCATTATAACGGTTCGCGAAAATGTTGGATAATTTTGTTTTCTACTTTGGTGTGTAAATCACGTGATGGCAAGCGGAAAAATAATGTTAAAAAGTGTGATTCAAAATTATGTTTACTGTCGGTTTGCTTAAAATGCATGGTTTATTACGATCATCAAGGCATGTCTGCTGTTCGTTTCACAATATGTATTGGTGTGATCGCGTAAAATATTTCTTATTTTAAATATAAAAAAATGTGCATCTTGCGCATAATATTATTGATTTTTATGCTGCAAGAATAGAAAGGAATTTCGAAGGAAAGACATAAATATTGGATACTGGAAATAAGAATAATGAAAGGTGGGCAAGGATAATATCGATCACTTACTAATCTGGGTTCGATCATTTAGCAGTTTGTCAATAACTCATTTCAGAGGCTGAATTTCACAATGTGTTGTATGGTGACCTTCTAGTGCGAAGGTTTTCTGCAACTCTGTCTAATAGTTTCAAACAACGAACCATTAGGTATTCCACTAATAACAGAGCTATAACGCTAGAGTTAATTACTTATACTAAATGATAACACAATTTCAGGTTATTGCAACCAGCACTATAACTCCGTTAGTAGTGAAATTCAAACAATGAATCATTAGTAGGGTGGTTCAAAAAACACGTTTTCACATTTTTTTGATGGGCCGCCCTCTTATTCGGTTCTATTTGATGCCCCGATGCTCTGGACAAAATTTCAGCCAAATTTTTCGTTTCTTTTACCTTTGAAGCTAATAATAAATTCACCCCTGCAACACACCAGTAAAATGCTAATATCTTTGCCTAATAAACTCTAATCTTCTCGCGGTTTTCTGCATAACATTCTGTATTAAATTCTTCAAGATCTGAATGAGTATCATAGTTCTTCATCGTAAGTTGTGCCGTCTGTAGTGATAGCCAGAAAGTAGCCAGAAAGCTCTAAGCATAGAAAACAAGTTTACTTGTAAAGCTCGGTATCAGTCGTAAAATCAATATAATATGACGTAACGCTATTAATCAGTGTATTGGAAAACATGGCAACAGAGCACATGAAAAGATGTATGAGCTTACTCAGCCATCACTAGCGTAACATGACTGATATGTGTATAGATATGGGAAAATTGACCAAAAAGTTTCGAGTATTTTCGGCAGATGTGTTAGAGGCACATTGGTGGAATCGACGCGGCGTAAAGGCATCCAGGACCAGCGGAGCAGTTCCCGGTGACATTATAAGACCAGTGAGTAAGCGGGTGGCACCGCCCTCTGCTGGTCAAAATGTCACTGGAGGAAGCAGAATTTCCCGATGGCACCCTTTGGAGAGTGAACGGGTAGCACCGCTTTCTACTCTGCCTTTGGACAGCCATCGGAGGAAGCTGAATTCGTTCCAATTGTGAGGTGGATAGCTGACATCCCTCCCTCAATTGGTACTTCGTTGGGTCGGTCGCGACATGGACGACATGTTTTCTATGCTTAGAGCTTTCTGGCTACTTTCTGGCTATCACTACACCGTCCAATTGCAATTCACTGTTTTTTGGATATTTCTGCATACATTTTTGCATATAAACTTCCAACGAGTTTAGCACCGCCCAAACGTTGACCGATTTGGCTGAAATTTAGTCCAGAGCATCAGGGCATCAAATAGAACCGAATAAGAGAGCGGCCCATCAAAAAAATGAAAAAAGGTTTTTTTCCATACTAATTTGAGCCACCCTAATCATTAGGCAAAATTGTAGAAAAACCTTTGCACTAGAAGTGCATAATACACGCCCATGTTCCCAACTACGATGTTTTTTGCCTGTCATTAATTTTTCACAAACGAAGTAATGATATCACTGCCCGATCAGGAATGCATAAAAAAAAATATAACTCAATTCTATCAATTGTTGTTATTTAAAACAACGTGTGTTATAATTAGATAATTAGATAAAAATGTGTCTTCGGCTAGTTTTATTTCATATCAAAATTATAACAACATTAGTTATGAATATTTTCACAAGATAATTGCCTACATTTTTTGTAGACATTGGAAAAAAAATCGGAGGTTATCACTTTCAGTATAACTTGAACCCGCTCGATATTAATACATAGCTGGAACAAAGTCGTGGTAGCGTAAGAGATTTCTATCCGTGATGTAGGCAATTACCTTGAAAGTAGATTTTTGTACAAAAAAATTATATCTACGTTTGTTAGAATGTTGATATAAAGGTATCAACCTTTGTTTCAATTGTGTGACTACCGATTAATTCACTTCACGTCCAAAAACTGTCGAAAACTGCTTTCCAAAAATCGAAGTGAGAGACAAATGTGACGACCGTATTGTAAATGCAATAAAATGCGGAAGACTCAAATTCACTAGCGCAATAAGTGAAATGGTCAGAACAAAATATACGCGATGCAACTTCATTCAATCCGAACAATACAACGTATACACCAGCCACGTCGACGCCAACACGCAAACAAAGGTGTGCATACACAAGAAAATAATCATATCTTCCCCGTTGCCAGATTTATTTATTGGAAAAAATCATTGCTGTTTGTCAAATTTGATTGAACAAATAAACCAGAAATAAATATTTAAACATGTTATGTAAGCTTCTGTTATATTCCAAGTGGTGTATACAAAAATTTTAACCGGTTAATACCCATATATTTGATACACCGTGAACATGTGTTATGATATAAAATAAACATTTCGTCATAAACAGTCTGGCAACATTATGCATCAGCTGGCATATTTTTAACACCCCATTTCCACCCACCCCAGTTGTAAACAAAATTTATTTATCGCTGCTGCACTTTTCCGTACCAATTGCCTCACTATTACAAACAAGCGATCCAGTCATTAATTTTCAAAACATTGTGATGGAGTGTTGAGCCTTAAACATTGTAAACTAACCTCGAGCCATCACGAGTACGTTGGCTTCTATTCCTCTTTTACTAACTGTATACTAAAATGATAGAGAAAAGTGGGGCAAGAGTGCGTGTGGGGGTAAGAGTACGTTTTCGATTTTTGAAGTAATAAAAATAGATAAACTAGCAGCACTGCATCAATTTGACAGGTATTCTGGCCAACTATTATCATGTGTAATTGTGAACGATTTGAATAAACAACAAGGGAGATATGGAGTTAGATAATTTTTTGGTCATTCTGCTAAAAATAATTGTGTTTTCGCAACTAGTATTTCATTACCATGTATACGTTCAGTCAGGTGTACATTATACCATTCCGATAACCTATTGTATAGAGTACTTTCTGGTGCAGAACACCAATCCGGTTGGTTTTCCAAGAACTCATTACTTGAATTCCTTTTTGGGACTGTGGGGCAAAAGTACGCAGGAACGGGTAGGGCAAGAGTACGCATGTGAATCTTCAAGTTCTGTTGTCAAACCCGTATCTCTGGCCGAAATAAGATTACTTCCGAAGCGTAAAGATCCACAACTAAGACAAAAGGGACAGAAATCGAAAATTATCACATGTTTTGAGGATAAGTTGAAGTAATTTGGTGTTAGAAAGGACTTAGCGAACAAAGCACTGAAGCGAAATAATGAAATTGTATTAGGACTTGTTGTACACCTAAACATAGTACGAAAACTCAATTTCATCTTAATGATTTATTTAATTTAATTTTTCATTTAATCAAAAGAAACATCCATAAATTACGCAACCCTTAGTTGGAAGAGGTTGCGCGATGTATGACGATCCATATAATTTTCAGCGGATTCATATAAAGGAGGGTTGATGAAATGGACAATTTTTATGTTACGTGATTGGTAGACTTTCTTTAAGGAAAATTCCTTTGTTTACGCCACGCGAAACCTAACATATTTTACCTCTGCAGTTTTCTGTATATATAAAAAAAAACAATGGTTAATTAAACATCATTTAAATGTTTAAAATCAATTACTAATTATTGGGACGGTTAATCAACATGCGGTTTTCGTTGGGTGAAAGCTGTTGAGTATTCCTTTTAGCTATGTAGGTTTTCTTTTAACCTGCGCATAATGGAGAAGCTTTATTAACAGTATAATGAAAAAATAAATTTTTCCCATACTAAATTGCATGCAAACTTGAAACGACTTGTGGTAAATCAGTTTTAATCCAAATGAGCTCAAATTTTCTGAGGACACTCAGAACATGGTAAAGAATCAGATGAGCATTGTGGAGCAAAATAAATTTTTTGAACCACCCTATTGTATAAAGGGGTTCCATTTTTCCCGGGAATCAACTTCCCGGGAAACGGGAAATCAAATGTTAACTTCCCGGGATTTCCCGGGATCCCGGGAAACAAAACAATTATGCGAAACTCAAAATCGTAACGTGAAATAATAACTTAGGTTAAAAATATACTCTCGACCTCAGGGGATTGATACTTGCTACATTGTGTTAAAATGATTAAAGAGTTGTGGAAAAGTTTGTGAATTGTCTCTGTTTAGTTCGAAAAGCGTGCTACATTTCCATAATGTTGATATGGAGGAGAAGGCAGCTTTGACAGGATTTGTTCTGTTATTGCCGGTAGACCTGT
Organism: Armigeres subalbatus; assembly: GCF_024139115.2. NCBI lineage: Eukaryota > Metazoa > Arthropoda > Insecta > Diptera > Culicidae > Armigeres > Armigeres subalbatus. The sequence goes on along the minus strand of NC_085139.1, from coordinate 47,722,952 downwards.
GCGCCGAAGTATTTGAGAACGGCGGCGGCGTACGGCCATTTTTACACTGGCGGCGGCGGCGTCGGCGGCGTCACGCCGTAAGCAATGTTCGGCGGCGGCGTGAATCAGCGTGAAGAATTTTGGGCCCAGAAAAAAAATTACGGGCAAGGCATATCATGTTTTGATGAATTTTAAGGTTTTTTGAATAATTGCTAGCTACAGTCAAACATCCTAAAAGCTATAGCTTGTATCTGTATGTATAGCAAAAGTTTACATTACATCCTCCACTAGGACATTGCCGCATCACAGCACATAAACTCATTGGAAAGTACTTCGGATTCAAATCCAAAAATTCGTTTGGAAAATCCTCAAAATATTCCGCAGAATATAAAAAAAGAAATTATAAGAAATAATTTTGAATTTCCCTAATGATTTTTTTCAGATCTTCCTCCAAGAATTCCCTTGAAAAAATATTTGGATATTTTTCGGAAAATCTTACCGAAATGTCTCCAGAAGTTTTTTCAGGAATTTTCTTGGTAATTACTTTAGGGATTGCTCTGGAAATTCATTTATGGAATCTTTTGGAAATTTATTCAGAAATTCATTCGAAATTTTTTAAAGGAATTCCTTTTAAAATTCCTTTAAGAATTTCTTAGAAAATAACCATGGACATTTTCTATGGGAATACTCCCTTTAGGAGAAATCCTTTGGAATTTGATTTATTATTGTTTTTGAAAATTTCTTCAGGAATTTCTTTTAGGAATTTCTAATAGAAATTCAACTGGCACAACCTCACACAACCCTACTTCATTGAGTGCCGTCGCTGATGAAGCAAGTGTGTAGGAGCCGGGCAATACTAAATACTCATCCTACTTGGTTGGCATGTGTACAATAATAGATATGAGAGAGTTAGTTCTGAACAGAGTGTAAAATAATCGAATTTTTTTGGTGAAGTCTAGCTTTCTTCATTTGTCAGCTCACTTCCAAACACATTCATAGTCGGATCTGGACTGTCAATATTCGATTGAATGTTAGCCATTGAATATTTATGCACATTCTACAAGTTGATAAATTATCTCAAATCTGAACACGTTTTAAATGAGTAAAATAATTTATAACATAGAACTAAACCCGACTTTTATCCGCGAGGCACTTTCAACGGTAAACATCAATGAAAACAATGCTAATTATATGTTTTTCTGCACATAGTGACCACATTCAGTGACAGTTGAATGAATGAGTTTGTGGAGTAGTCGTCTGACTATGTCATTCTATTTTTGAATATTCATGCGATGTTTGTCAAAATTCGGACTGAAGTTACTTCATGAAGATGAATATTTCAAGCTCTGGTTCTGAAAATGTATTGCGAGAGTTCGGCTGGTGCCCGGTGCTAGGAATTTGGTTTCATCAGTACCCACTAAGCTGCGGAGGACGACGGAGGTCCTTCGTAGCTTAGTAGGGAAAGCACCTGTCTAGCCTACTGGGGTCGTGGAATCAAAGCCCACCGAAGGGGCGGTTACCCTCCAATACCTTTTCCGAACTAAATCTATCACATGTTGTACATAAGCATAATCGAGTTTCAGACATAGCAGAAACTCCTGTAGACCTTAGAAAATTTCTTGAAAAAATCCTTTAAGAATTATTTCGGGAATCTCTTCAGAAATTCGTTTGTAAATTCCTTTTTTTTCAAACCGTTGAGTATTTTAAGTTAAAATAGGTTTAACACTTAAATACCTTTGGAAATTTCTTCGAAAATTCCTTTAGAAATTCCTCCAAATTGGAATTCTTCCCGGAATTATTCCTTCCTAAAATTTTGTATGGTTTACTGAAGGAATTTCTTCCTGGACTTCCTGGAGGAAATTCTAAAGGAATTTCTGAAAAAATACAAAGGCCTTTCCGGGTGGTTTTCTGAAGGAATTTCTTGATGAATGTCCAAATTAATTCCTGGTGGCTTTCCTAAAAAGATTTTTGAAGAAATTCCTGGAGGAATTTCTGACTCAATTCTTGAAGGAATAACCGAAAAATAACCTGAAAAGATTTTCGAACAGAGTTTTTGAATGAATTTCTGAAAGGAATTTACGAAAGAATTTTTAATGGATTTTCCGAACAAATAGCTATTGGAATTTACATAGAAATTCCTATAGTTTTCCAGGAATTTATTCGAAAATCCGGACAACTCAACTCAGTTTCAACTCTAGAATCAAGACTACATTCCAAGAAAAACTCCCAAAATATCGAGATTGCGGATATTCGGATATTCTCAAGATTTTTTTTGGGAATTTACTGCAGGAGAATTTCTACAGTTTTTTTTTTCGTAGGTACCTTAAATAATTCCCTAGGACATACATTTAGAAATTAATTCGGTAAATCATCAAGAAACTCATTCTAGTATACCTTCAAAAATTCCGTCAGGAATTCGATCGGTAATATCTCCAGGAATTCCTTTAAAAAACCTTCACAAATGAAACCAGGTTTTTCTTTGGAATTTCCCTTCAGGAATAGCTTCGGAACTTCTTAGGACCTTTTGGAAATTTCTTAAGGAATTCTTCTGGAAATTCCTTCAAAAACTCTTCTAAGAATGATTTTGACAATTCTATCAGGAATTCCTTCCGAAATTATTTTTGGAATACTTTTAAAAATGTCTATCCATGTAGATGGGTACACTTCCCCTCAGTTGAAATGGATTTGAGTTGTAATAATTTGCTTGATTCCTCAAAGAAACCATCTCTCGGAATGCTCAAAAAGAAAGTCTATTCATTAGTCTGTTGGATTACACTGTTGAAAGGAGATTCTCTCTATCCCGCGGGCTTCTCGTAACTGCCTCTGCTGACGGGTCCGCCACTTACGTTTTTTGCCCTCCATACAGCAGTGCATTGAAAGCAGAATGGTAATTAAATTCGACTGTACTATTGTGTGGAGCCGTATACAGAGCAAGACTCAAGCGAGAATGGTCGATAAATACATACATTCATACTTTTAATTTTTTTACGAAATTCCTTCGGAAATTATTTTAATAATTACACTGGAATGTTTTCTGGTATTCCATAAGACATTCCATTCCCTCGGAAATTCATCTAGTAGTTCCTTCGAAATTTCCTTCGCCATTTCCTTCCAAAGTTGTTGGACGAATTTTTAGATATCTCCGTACGAATTCCTAGATCAATTGTCAAAGGAACTCCTGAAGGAATTATCAACATTCTCAAATTTCCTAAACAATTTATTTGGGCATACCTCCAAAAATTCCTTCGGAAATTTCTTCAGGAATTCATTCATAAATTTCTCCAGAAATTACTAAGGAGATAAATCCAGAAATTCCTTAAGGTCAAGACTCTAAGAATTTTCTTCAGGCATTCCTTCAGAACTTTCTTCGTAAATTATTTCAAGAAAACCAAGAAAATTCTTTATCAAAATAAGTCGAAAACAGTTTTGCCTTTCTCGTACAAGTTGTACCGAAAGGCTATATGACCACTTCAAAAAGAACTATTAATAGGAGGCCCGGATACCCATAGTATTATATACCGATTGACTCAGCTTGACGAACTGAGGTGATGTCTGTGTGTTTGTATGAGAGTGTGTGTGTTTGTGTGTATGTGTACAAATTTTGTAGACACACTTCTCGGAACTGATCATTGTACGAATTACTGGCAACAAGTTCCATTTGATGGGGAATCCTATTCCATTATTTGCTATCCAAAATTGGCCAAATCGGACAATAGGATCAGAAGTTATGGCCAAAATACTGCTAAAAAACACTTATTCATATTTTATAGTATTTTTTTGCACGACAAAGGCACCAACACTACTAGGTGGATTAATCAGTGTTTTTTTTTTCAGTACAATTCTGGGAATTCAAGTACAAGGAGGAGTGAAGGAAATGTTCAATTTGGTTTGTCACGTGCCCCATCGTGCTTCAGCTCCAGAAGCCAAATTATCATTGTTGCATTACCATATCACGAGGCTAACACAATGATACTCCATGCCCAAGAAAGTTAGAAAAATCCTACCAGACTGGGAATCCAAATCCAACATTCATTATAGTGCTGACTTGTAGTCGCGTATATAAGCACTAGACCAATTAAGATATGTAACATTCAAACCTTTAAAAAGATGATGAATAACCCAAGGCGACCAGATTGAGGTTATTCCAGTTACATATGAGATTAGAGCTTCATCGCTACGCTCGTTAATATTAGGTCTGTAGCCAAGAAGTTCTTGGATAACCCAACATTTAACACGCCGATGCGGTTAGATGTCACAGAGGTTAAAGCAAACAAATCTGCTAAAGGTATAATAGCTATTTGATTAATGCCTGATAGGTTGCCTTGGTTCGTCAGATGCAAACGCACAGCTTACTGTGATTTTTGTGTTGTCCATTCATCGGCGTGAAATACGAAATTCGGCGGCGTGGATCCAACCGGCGTATGGCGCGCCGCCGACACCTTGACCGGCGTCGGCGTACGTCAATAAGTGCCGGCGGCGGCGGCGTGGCGCGGCGGCGCACAGGTCTACGGAAGGTTTCTAACATCAATCATTCTGGTACTCTCCCGTATATTATCTTAATACAAACAATATTCTGGTCAAAATTGATTTAAAATAAGAACCTTGATACATACACTTGAGCACATTTTGCATTAAATTTGAGGTATTTAAGCAGATTTTTTTTTAAATGAAATGTTTTTTTTTCAAAAGCAAAAAAATACTTTCAGACGAGTGATTTTTTTCAGGAACACGAACCAGGGTTTGAATCAAAAAGTATTGAAGGTCTTTAAAAAAACCTCTGACAATAAACCTATCAACGTCGTCATTGCCCTTGCCTAAATATCTGCGATCTGGAGAAATTTGTCACTCTGCACGAATAAATAACTTTGTTCTTGCTATTGAGAAATTTCATCAAACATTAGATTTTTATTCCGACTTCGTAAAGCTCACCGGTGATTGGGCCTACTAAATAAATGAACGACCAATGGAAACTTTGCTTTGTTTTGCCTTCCTTCAACACGCATTAGGGTTGAACCGTTCAGTACTGTAGCATCTACAGATTCAAGCTTTATTTTTTTTAATGTGAGAAGTAATCTACTTTGCAATCGAAATATACTATTCAATAGAAGTTTCATTATGAGAGCAGTGAGAAGTTGTTTGTCAAAAATAAAATTGATACTCCCTCATCAAATTTGCAAAATTAGAAAAGGATTTCCAAACACTTTAACATAATAATTCCCGGGAAATTCGGGAAACTAAAGTGTGCATCCCGGGAATCGGGAATCCCGGGATAATTTATTTCCCGGGAAATCGTTTCCGGGAATGGAAGCCCTGTGTATATCACAAAGAACCGTGACTCCGTAAAGTGTTATACACGCCTAAGCCTACCAAATAAACGAACTTGAAAATAAAAATCCGTTTACTGACACGGAAAAGTAAAGAATTGAAACAAAATTTCTTCAACAGTATCCACTTAAAAAGAACAAAAAGTAAAATTGGCATCTTTAAGGTTCCCACAGGCTGCTATCCCAAGCAGCACACTTGTCATAAATGAGCTACTGTGACCAACGTATAACCGCATCCAGTAATATATGAGTTACTACAATCAAATCGGTTAAAATTGTGCTGCTCGGGATTTTACTTTTGGAACAATATTCCACTTGATTCCCGTAAGCAAAAGTGACAGTTCGCTTGGTTAAATTGAATAAAACTCGATTCCCATACCATAATCGGAATATAGTAATTTTGCCGAAAACGTTGTCCGTCTCAACATGTCATTCGGCAGATATAAAATAAAATAAAATCTAAAAAAATATATTTAGGCTAGATGGGTTTTGGCCAATTTAGTTGTTAGGTCAAACGACATATTCGGCCAAACAGCTTACGGCATTGTGGTCTTTAGCCAAATGGCTTCCTACCAAACGACCCTCCTCCGTTCAAAAATCCCAAAATTTGATCTCCCACCTGTTTGTTTTGTTGGCCGGAGTAGGTATCTATCTTCAAGGCAAGTACGCTTCTATTTCAAACATATAGCTTCCTGGGTCATTCCATGCCATGTCATTCATGCCATTCTATGTCGGCTGTCAATTATGCCGGTCCTTCAAAATTACTATTAACGTTAAGCAGGGCCGGATTTTACCGAAAAGGGGCTTATAAATGTACGATAAAGGTTGATATTTTTTAATTTTTTTTTATTCCTTTCTTTATTTGATAGGCACTCTGTGTTAGTTAACCGCTACTGTGCCGAGATCTACTGTGGTATTCTGCTGCACAGAATCCACACAGAATCTATTTTTAGATTTCCATTACTCATTTGTTGTTGTTGTTTGCCAGTCCATCTCATCGTGAGTCCATTGTGTCCGTTTGTCCATGCCGTGCATCCAATGATCGTTGCATTGTTCGGTTGCCATTTATCTGGTAACGTTGGAGGAAGAACAAGTTGTCAGTCTTCATCAGGCAGCCGTCGACGGTAAGGAGCGTACCCCAAACGCCACCGTATGGGCTGCGGATCCGGCCACTGACGAGAGTTTTGGTGGAGGGGCTGGGAATCGAACCCATGACCATCCGCTTGGAAGGCGAACGTGTAGCCAACTACGCTAAGGGACCATTCTTAGGTTGATATTTGTACATAAGGTTTTGTGGCGCCCGGGTCTTGGCCAACACACCCAAGAAATAGCCAAGAAATAATCAAACAACAACCTATATCTTTCTGGCCCGGAATCACAAATTTGGTGGGATGAATGACCTAGAGAAAAAAGATTGTCTAGCGGTCATGGATCTTTGTTATGATACCTTAGTCTTGGCCGATACTTGGTTGAACTTTCACATAATTTTAGGTCACCTTTTGATGGACACAACGGCAGGAAATTGACAGGAGGTGACATTATTATTTTTGTAAGTTTTAGGCCAAAAGATACGATTAGTTTAACACCGTGGAACAGTTGTGTGTGTTTATTTAGCTCGGAAATTGTAAACCGTTTATTTGTGTGGTGTACATTCCTTGTGACTAAACTCGAGCCTTTATACTCATTGACGCACCTTACCGATTAGGGGAAAAGGTGGTAAAATGAACACGTTAAGGACCTGCGTTGAATTCAATCATAAAACGAGAATAACTTGCTAGTTTAACCACTTAGACCAACAATTTAACTCATATTCTTATTGCACTGAACATTGTTTTCGCTAATAAACATCGTTTTACATAGTTTTTCTTCGAAATAAAAAACATCGAAATTTCGTATGTACAAAAATAGTGCGGGTAAAATGAACACTTCCTGGTGGTAAAATGAACATCGATTCTAAAACCCTTTTATAACATTTAATTTTCATTTTTTCAACTCCAGCACCGTAAATATAACCAATTAAGATTACGAGAGCGTTTTGAAAAATCTGGTATATCTTTTGAAAAGCTCTTAATTATCAAAATAATAAAAAGAAGAAAAAAAGTTTTGGAATATCAGTTATTTTGAAAATAAATTTAGATATTCAAAGTTTTATCTTGGTTATTTGATATGGTTTGTTTCTTGAACTTCCGCTTCACAATTGCACAACTTTTATCATAAATTTGTGTGAGTTTAATACAAGGGTTCATTTTACCTGCATGCATATACAAAATGCCATGTGATAAATAACTCTTCCTATAACGATGCAAACCAAAAAATTTACTATTTACCCCTGCAACATCTTTGTGAAGGTTGTCCCATTTGCCGCCGTAGTTTAAAACAATTTTATGATGAATTTATTAAGAATTAAAGCTTACGGAAAAATGGTTGAAAATTACATCAGACCCAATTTTTACGGCTTCGTTTGATATTTTGGATATTAATAGCTATTCGCTCGGTCTCAAAACCAAAATATTAGCTCAGGTACCTTATGTTATTTAGAAGAAAACTTGTGCATGGTTAACATACGCCTAATTAGTGTTTTAATCTCAATATAGCCAACTGTTCATTTTACCTGCTTTTCCCCTAGTCTTCTCTGTGTCGAAGATTGCCTCTCCCAGCGATAAAATCCTTGTTTTGGGCTACATATACCTAAAGGCGGTTTATTGGGCCTGCGCAAACCTCCTGTCTCGTCGGAGGGCCTTCTTGTCAGGGCTGTTTAGCCTCCCACCTAACACCAGGACTTGGGCTTGTGCGCTTTGAGCGGCACACGGTCGCTTTGGCGGAGCCTACTTGCGGATACATGCAGCTTTTTATAGAGGTTTAACAGGGCCCACTGTCAATCGTGATTCAGCAGATGTAATTTTTACGGATCTAATTGATAGATCCGATTAGATAAGTTGCATCACGACATTGCGATAGCTAAGGTTTGTAGGCTGGCAGTAGCCTCCGTGCATGGTTTCGTACCTCACTGGGCGCCAACTGAGAGCTGCCCTAAGCGACTGCCACTCGAAAGGGGTCGTACACTTATTACGTAAGCAATTTTTCTGGGTTTTTCGACCCCCCCTCCCCCCATGTTAAATTTTTTCCATATAAAACATGTTTTATTTATATGACGGGTAATAAAACAGCAGACCACCCCCCCCTCCCCCCAAAAGTGCTCACGTAATATGCGTACGGCCCCAAAGGTACCGTGCGTTGTCCGCAATCCGCCTGTTCAGAATGACTATTGGAAGAGTGCACTGCATGAAAGTTCTCGGTGTTCTATCGCATTTCCATACTGACATATTTGCATCATATTTCATGTTGATGATCTAGGTCACTTGAATGTGTGATCAAAGTGAGGAAGAATTTCACAGACATCTACTTTTTGGAGGCACTCTGTTGCTCTTTCTTGCAATCCACGTTAGAATACTGCTCTGTGGTCTGAAGTGAGATCTACGACAACTAACCAGCTAAGTTGACCAGCTTAGTATCTCTGCTTATCCGTAGGGATGTATGCAGGGCATCAACCATCGCCGATATATTTTTTTGCGTTAAATCATCTACTGGAACATTGTCGCTTTGCAGCTCAGTTTTCATGCAGCACAGTTATTAACACGTTGGGCGTCACAAAATATAATTCCATCGAATGCAAGGGACGAGTTATCACTTTCAACGTATGTAGTGATAACACTCGACGTGCAGAATGCGTTCAACAGTGTCTGCTAGGCGTAGGTTGCGAACTCGTTGCTTCAGCTTGGAGTATCGATGTGGAGCTGTACCAGATTCTGAAAAGCTACTTCCAGAATTAAATACCTCCACCTCCATCACGGTAGGTGTCTCGCATGGATTAATCCTAGGCCTACCCCTGTGTTGATGTGCGATGGTGTGCTGAGGGTGAAGCTCCCACCAGGAGTCGACGATAAGCTGCACTTCAACCGTCATGTCGATTACGTCTGCAAGCGCGCGTCGACGACGATAGCGGCACTATCGATGGCGAACATCTCTACGGTGTGTTCCAGCAATTTCAGGCTGCTGGCAAGCGTGGCGGTTTCAATACTGTGGTACGGAGGTCTAGGCTGGGTGTCGGCGTTGAGCGCAATCTGCAACGCCCGAAAGTTGCAGAGTACTGTACCTGAGAGTCATCAGCGCATACCGCATCGTATTAGGCAAATCAGTATGTGTACTCGCGGGCATGATGTCCTACAAATTTGTGTTCAAGAAATGCCATGCCCTCAGAGATATCGGTAATGTCCGAAGGAATATCAAGGCAGCAACGGTAGCCAAATGGCAACTCGACTAATGGAAAATGTGCCCACCGCTTAGTCAAAAGTGTGTCGGCCTGGGTTAGCACACCTCATGGAAAGCTAAACTTTGGCTTGATCTAGTTCCCAAGAGGCCACGGATGCTTCAGGTGGTACCTGCATAGGTTCTGACATGCGGCTTCTCTGTGCACAATATCCAGACGGGACAAATACGGCTTAGCACTTTCTGCTTACATGACCCCAATTCTAAGCGAAGAGGTGAGTGATATTGAAGGCATGCGGAATGAACACAATCATCGATAACATCGTCGAAAGAATGTGCTTGAACGTAGAACAGTGGAGTGCTGTCGTAAGAGTGATGACCAGGATAGCAGAATTAGGAATACCGTAACTTTCCCGATCAACTGGAATGTGCCAAAGAAAGGTGACTTGACTGTATAGGGCACTGCACGGGCTGCTTTGTCTCTTTTTCACTGCAAAGAAATCAGAAAACAACAAGGCCAGTAAATGTCAAATTTCATGAGGAACGAGAGATTTTTCCGTGCAGTGCCGTATGGAATAACTGACGAAGCAGTATGTTGCTATGCTCCGTTCTCATAGTATTATGCAAAATGATCCTTGCTCGGTCTCAGGAAGAAAAACCGATTACTGGATGCTCCCGACTGTTTTGGATTTAGCAACGGGGATTTTTCGGCTTTGCAGTCACTTCAGCAACTAATGTTGTTTCTTTGCCCGACGTTTCAATGGGCTATGCCATCTTTTTCAAGGGTTAGGAAGGAACGTTTTTTGTCTGGTGGTTTGTTTTTAACATTCAGAATCGTCAGAACAATACAGTATTTCATCAATCCTATAGTAATTTACAGCTATACAATTAGTTAGACAATGACAAATTTACACATTTCAACACAAAATTATATTTACTATCTAAAAAGCGTCTATAAAGAGTGGGTGGTGGGTCACTACTACTGGTGACCCACCACCCACTTTTAAAGACGCTTTTTAGATAGTCACTACTACTAGTGACCCACCAATTCTGCTATATATCAATTTCTCTGGTGTTGCACTGCTTATATTTGGTTGGAAGCATAGAAGATATATTAAATCAAACTGCCTCAAGACCATCTCCTATTTTACTCGAATAGTTTGCATTCGTAGATATAAGCTTTGTCGGTATGTTCGTTCACCGATGCCCTTAAGAAGAATCCATTAGAACCCCGATTGACTTAATTGCCAGCTTCGTTGATGCCACGACAGCCGCTACGGATTCCTGATCGAGATCGTTCCGACCTCTGGTCCAAGGCCGATTGTGATATGATCTCGATCACGACTCTTCTATTGAAAGGCTGATCGACGTCAAAAAAAGTGCGACCGTGATGGACGCTTATGAAAGCGATCCCGATGTTGATTTTGAAAAGCGATGATTGAAAGGTTGATGTGGCTACCGTTAGAGAGGAATTCGACCGAAGTGAATCCAGTTGGACGGCCCGGCTCCATTATGTCTGATGCAGCATTTTTTTTTTTCGTTGAGAAGCAAAAGAAAATGCAAAGAAAGTTAAAAGTGCAAAGCCGAAAAATTTCAGACCACTGAATCGCAAATAATGAATTATTAATTAGGTTGGCTGTTTCCAAATTAGACAGCTTTAATAAACAACCAGAATACAACCAGAGCGGTGCATTGCCATGGTGGAGATGCATCAGAGGATCTGATGGAGTGAGCCGCGTGCAGCTGACCGTTCCATCGCCATCGTCATCGCCGTGCACAGAATGGCATTTGTTCACTTTTGTTGGAAGAAAAGACAGTTGCATTTGTTTTGACATCTTTCTCGGTTTGGAACGTAGGTTTGTAGAGTAAACATATAATGTGTTGGAACGTTGTATGATTTTATTACTTCGATATATGACATCCGCAATAGTCTCGATTTGATGGATAATTGTGGTCAATCAGATTTCAACATCACCCCACACTGTATGCCATCGTTGTCCAGTCTTAATCGTTCTACCCCCGTTGATATTTATATGATGTGCTGCGGTCGTCAAGTGCAGCGAAACTGAAAAACAACATTTTTCAAAAGATCATCATCATCAGATTTCGGACGACTCAGGCAACGCCCTCCTTAGGCTTCTTTCGCTAGCTCTGTCTGTCGGGCAGTCGGCATTGGTCTTCATTTATTCGCCGAGGCTTGCAACCCGAAACAAACGAGCCACGCTCATAATCGTGATCATAAAATCATAATTTGAATTTTATCGCGTGAAGACGAATGTTGAGGGGAGAGTGTTGCAACAAGCATCTTGTGCTACCTTGAGACTTTGTTATACGAATTTGGGCCAAATCGATTGATGTTTCTAAAGAAAGGAGTAAATCAATATAAGGGAAATTTCACTACACTGTTAAGTATGAGATTCTGAAATACTCACTTCAATCGAATTCAATAATTATGATCTGTAAACATCTCCGTGATGATTTTTTTTAGGTAGCTCTCCCCTACCGACTTCCTATCTTCGACGTGAAGTCGAAGTCGGGGAGCACTTGGAAAGTGTGAAATTAATTGGACGGGACGTAACTATTTTGGTCATTTCGGAGGGTATTCTGGCGTGGAAAATAACAGAACTCCGAATGGAGTGTACGCACACAGATCATAAAATTGAACGATGTCTCAACAGTATGGTAATGAGGGTAGGTTATTGTAGTATTTGAGTAGAATTTATTGACGCTTAGAGAGAAATGATAAAATCTAAATCTAAGCACATGAATTGCATGTACAATTTCAAAGAAGTTGTTGTTTATAATCTAGAAATAGATTTTATGTACACTGGGGTCGCTTTTTACGCGGATGGATTTAATCAATTTCTGCGACAATTTAGTTTCATATTTTTTAATTACCACCTGATTTTTCTTCGATTTTTCATGCATTTTTTTCGTGGGGTTAACTCAATGCTTTATAAATCCAAAGTTCAAAAGCAAACCGTGTAAAGGCAATCCCAGAGTAAAATACAACAGTGCAAATGAAAATATCTAGTCTTCGACCAGAGGTCGTACAGACTAAACACTTAACAACTAGACAACGTACAGGACATTTAACACCCAGTGAACCGTTGAAGAATTTTTCGATCACGAAAAGTTTCCTACTTACCGGGACAGGAATCGTACCCACACTCCATGTGTAACGTTCGACGGATATTTTGAATTAAAGTTAAAAATAATTAAAAACTTTAGACGTTTTTATTTTTTTAAGCAAAATCAATTGTAAATAAATTTTGAGATTGGGTTTTATTATTGTAATTAAAGTTAATAACCTGTGACATTTTTATTCTTTTAAGCAAAATAATCAATAAATTGAATCAAAGCTTATCATTATTATTGTTTTTTTGTATATATTTAAATTCATATGAATTAATTTAGCTTTGGACGTTTTATCTTTTTAAGCAAAATAATGCTAGAATACGTTATGTCGGCTTGACGATTCAAAGTCCAAAGCGTGACCAAAATACAACCAGTCTTTGCCTGAGACTTCTATTCCTCTGCGGTAAGTGAGTATTGGGTTGAACGAGCTTAAGTGAGTACGAGGGGCAATAAGGGATAAGCAGAGCGAATTTGGGTTTCCGTTGGTTTGGCAAGTGGTTTTAAATATTCAGCCAGTAACCGTTCGAGGATTTCCCTTGAGGTATTGTCTCAAGAAAGTCGGGAATCAACAGATTGGTGGTCTCTCACACGTGAGAGTGGCGCTACAAGCCAACAAAGTTATCGAAAACCTCATATGATTTTGCGAACGGTTAGACATGGCCCATGCGTTTAGACGATTGACGTCGCTAACCACACGGCCACGAAGCCCAGCCCAGTATATTTCATTTATCTGTTTTTTCTTACGATGGTCTTGGTATTAACTGAACAGAAGTAATCCAATGGGCTACGGGATGGTAAGTTTACACATGGAAAGGGGCGTCTAATAGATGTGGTCCTCACAAGATCTAATCTAACGCTTTTATAGGTCTGCCGAAGACAAACGACCGCTAAAGTACTTAGGGGTAAGCCAGAGTGAGCGCGACCACGCGATGCGATTGCCGCGTAGACAATGGAAGGGTCAGGGAATCAATATTCGAGCAACGCCTAACAATATACTCTTTGTCATCAACAGAGTTTGTTACTGACAAACGCACCTAGCGACAAACCTTTATCAGAACCCGAACACAATATGACAAGAATCATTTGCCTTGCATGCTCTGATATCTCCGAAAATACGCTGCTAATTTTGTAATCATTGTTCGATTCTCGAATATTTCCATAAAAGCAGAAACTATGATAACATAAAACCGAAATTTTCACTAGAAATAATGCAAAATAACGGGATGAAAAGTTAGCAACAAGATTGTCTTCTTTTTTGTTGCTGACAAAATTTTTCGGATCTTTGTCATTATTATCTACGACAAAAACAAAGCTTTGTCGTTGATTCTCTTTTGTCGCTTGTTTCGCAGGTGCATTCGAAAAAAATTGATTCCCTGGGAAGGGTTTATTAGTGTTAAACTTCTATAATTAGCTGCTCTGTACTAGTTCGGCCCTGGTTTGGAGCTGAACTCTAAACAGACTTGACACAGACCTTCAAACTGAGGTTAATCGCATGACTAAAATCGTCCAGACCGAAATGGTGGAATGGTGGTCCTAACTAGTTACTTCTTTCTTCTCGTTGTTTGAGAAATCAGAAGTGAAAAGTAACAAGTGAGAAGTAAAAAGTGAGATGTGAAACGTCTCACGTGTCACTTCTCACTGTGACAGTTTCTCACAGTGACAATAAGGTGCAACAAAAAAAGGTTGTTTGACCGATTATGTTATTGGGCCTAATAAATCAAAAAACAAAATTGAAATACGGCCGAAAATGACGTTAGATCAAACAAACTATTAGATCGAATCCCACCTAGCCGGCATTTTCGGCCACATGATCTCTTCGGCTAAACGATCTCTTAGGCCAAACGGCTTTGTCGGCCAAGTTTGGACGTATGTCGTCGCATGACCAAATGACATTTGCTTTAAATAAGTCTCTTTTGGCAAAGACGGTGTATCTGCCAAAAAAGATTTATTTTCTAAAAAGCATGGTTTGGTTACTTTCAAATGCTGTATTTTTTAAACTTTTTTTTTCAATCGAAAAACTTTCTATGAATAGAACGTGAATGGTAATATTATTTTATGCTATATAACAAGTCATGCATTCTTATTTCGCGAAATTCTCTACTTTCCTGTAGATGTTGCTTATCAGACGGCGCACAGTCATGATTTTGGCTAGCTGATTCTAATAACTCTTCATCTAGCCAATGCTACTGGTGACTGCTCTCTTCATCTTCATCTTCTTCTTCTTCTTCTATGGCTCTACTTCCAACTGGAACTTGGCCTGCTTTTTAACATATGTTCTATTAGCATTTCCTTGGGCATAGTGTTTTCTATTAGCATTACCTCAGTTATTATTTGAAAGCCTTTCTATGCCCGCCATTGCATGAGTTGTATCTTGTGTGGCAAGTACAATGAATACACTTTGCCCAGGGTGTCGAGAAAGTTTCCATCCCGAAAACATCCTAGACCGAACCGAGAATTGAAATCGCCATCTCCGGATTGGAAATCCTACGCCTTTGCTCGCATGGCTACTGGAGACCTTTTTTATTCAGTTTCTGCTTAATTATCGGCCAATATCTCTATTGGACGGAATTGTGGCTAATTTGGCGGATTTAACTCTTTTGGGATAAACTGGAAGCCATTATCGTTGTATCATTGTAGCATTCCTTGCTGTAATGATAGTAGACTATATATGGCCGAAACGTGAATAGACTACCATGGGACTTAATAAAGAGTAAGATCCCGTAGTCAAGGTTTATTTTACATGGTTTGCACAATTATTTTTCTTTTCTCTTTATGCATAGAAGGTCCTGGGAAATTTCCTTAGATTAACCCGATAATGTTATGAAAATATTCCGAAAAAATAATAAAAAGTTCAGATTAGTTTAGCAGGTATTTACTGCCAAATGACATTTTCGGCCAAAGGGCTTATTTGGCCTAATGATCTGCTTGAGATAAACGACATTTTCGGCCATATGTCCATTTCGACGAAGTGACATTCTCGGGCTAATGACTTTCGATTTAATGGCTTGTTCGGTCAAATGTCATATTCGGCCAAAAATATTCGTCTTTATAGTCTTCGGCCAAACAGCTTTCGGTCGAATGACTTTTTGACCAAACGGCCTTTCCCCTTTTCAGAGAATGCGAAGCCGCTTTGGAAAATGACGAGAATTTTGAAAGGGGAAGGGTCGTTTGGCCGAAACCCATTCGGCCGAAAGCCTTTTGGCCAAATGCCGCTAGGTCGAAACCCATCTGACCGAAAGTAATTTGGCCGACAGGGTCATTTGGCCGAAAGGTGTATTTGGCCGAAAGGGTCGTTTGGCCGAAAGGATCATTCGGCCCAAAGGGTCATTTGGTCGAAAGGGTCATTTGGCCGAAAACGTCATTAGGCCGAAAGGGTCATTTGGCCGAATAGGACTTTTGACCGAATAGGTCATTTCTCACTCGTCACAGTAATAAATAAGAAGCGCGAAGCGAATAGTGAGACGTCTCACTTCGCGTATTTCACTTTATACAGTGAGAAGAGAGAAATGAAGAAAGAGAAGTGAGACGTTTCACTACTCACTTCTCATTTTGAACAGCGAAAAGTGAGTAGTACGAAGTGGGTATTGAGACGTCTCACTTCTCACTCCTTATTTATAACTTATCGCTGTAAAAAGTGAGAAGCGCGAAGTGAGTAGTGAGACGTCTCACTATCCACTACGTACTACTCACTTTTCACAGTGAAGAGAGTAGTAAGACGTCTCACTTCTCACTCTTCATTTTTCTCTTCTCCCTGTTGAAAGTAAGAAGCGGGAAGTGAATAGTGAGACCACTACCAACTTTGCATTTCTCATTTTTTACAGTGAGAAGTGAGTAGTGCGAAGTGGGTAGTGATACGTCTCACTATTCACTTCGCGCTTCTCACTTTTTACAGTGAGGAGTGAGAAGTGAGACGTCTACTCTAGTAGCACACATGTTTCACATAGGTTACTGCAACTTATATGTGACCAGATTTAGTCATAATCAAGTTGCTGCAACCATTTTTGTCTGACTTGTGTTGCTCGGGTAACTTCTCACTATGAAAAGTGAGTAGTGCGAAGTAAGTAGTGAGGCGTTTCAATACTCACTTCACGCTTCTTTTTTTTACAGTGAAAAGTGAGAAATGAGGGATGAGAATCGAGACGTCTCTCTTCTCACTCCTAATTTCTCACTTTTCAAATGACCTATTTGGCCACATGTCTTATTCGGCCAAATGATCCTTTCAGCCAAACGACCTTTTCGGCCAAATGAGTCTTTCGGCCTAATGACCCTTTCGGCCAAACGACTCTTTCGGCAAAATGACCCTTTCGGCCAAATGATCCTTTTGGCCTAATAACCTTTTCGGCCAAATGACCTTTTCAGCCTATTGACCCTTTCGGCCAAACGACCCTTTCGACCAAATGAACCTTTCGGCCAAATGACTCTTTCGGCCTAATGGTCTGTGGCCAAATGTTCCGATGACGTCTCGATAACGTTTCGATAACGTCTTGAAATTACCCAAGCAGCACACATGTTGTACATAGATCACAGTAGCTTATGTGTGACCCGATTTAGTCACAATTAGGTTGCTGTAACCAGTTTCATTAGACTTGTGCTGCTTGGGTAGAACAATTGGTGCCTTAGGTTTTGCTTTACCCATTCATTTCATTTATTCAGACTAAGGCCGAAGTGGCCTGTGCGGTATATAAGAGTCTTCTCCATTCGGCTCGGTCCATGGCTACACGTCGCCAATCACGCAGTCTACAGAGGGTCCGCAAGTCATCTTCCACCTGATCGATCCACCTTGCCCGCTGCGCACCTCGCCTTCTTGTACCCGTCGGATCGTTGTCGAGAATCATTTTCACCGGGTAATTGTCCGACATTCTGGCTACTTGCCCGGCCCACCGCAGTCGTCCGATTTTCGCGGTGTGAACGATGGATGGTTCTCCCAGCAGCTCTTGCAACTCGTGGTTCATTCGCCTCCTCCACGTACCGTCCGCCATCTGCACCCCACCATAGATGGTACGCAGCACTTTCCTTTCAAAAACTCCGAATGCGCGTTGGTCCTCCACGAACATCGGCCAGGACTACCGATCTTATGAGCGTTTTGTAGATTGTCAGTTTGGTACGGCGGCGAACTCTATTCGATCGGAGCGTCTTGCGGAGTCCAAAGTATGTACGATTTCCAGCCACTATACGTGTCCGAATTTCTCTGCTGGTATCATTATCGGCAGTCACCAGTGAGCGCAAGTACACAAATTCTTCTACCACCTCGATTTCGTCACCACCGATGCCAACTCGCGGTGGGTGGCTCACATTGTCTTCTCTTGAACCTCTTCCTATCATGTACTTTGTCTTCGACGTGTTGATGACTAGTCCGATCCGCTTGGCTTCCCTCTTCAGTCTGATGTAGGCTTCCTCCATCTTCTCAAAGTTACGTGCCATAATATCTATGTCGTCGGCGAAGCCAAATAGCTGGACGGACTTTTGAAAATTGTACCACTCGTGTTAATCCTTGCTCTTCGTATTACCTCTTCCAAAGCGATGTTGAATAGCAGACACGAAAGACCATCACCTTGCCGTAGCCCTCTGCGGGTTTCGAAGGGACTCGAGAATGCCCCTGAAACTCGAACTACGCACATCACCCGAACCATCGTCGCTTTGATCAACCGTTTCAGTTTATCCGGAAATCCGTGTTCGTGCATTAGCTGCCATAGCTGGTCCCGATCGATTGTATCATATGCGGCTTTGAAGTCGATGAATAGATGATGTGTGGGCACGTTGTATTCGCGGCACTTCTGCAGTACTTGGCGAATGGCGAACACCTGGTCCGTGGTGGGGCGTTCGCCCATAAAACCCGCCTGGTACTGCCCCACGAACTCCCTTGCAATTGGTGCTAGTCGACGGCATAAAATTTGGGAGAGTACCTTGTAGGCGGCGTTCAGCAATGTGATTGCGCGGTAGTTGCTACAATCCAGCTTATCGCCCTTTTTGTAGATGGGACACACGACACCTTCCATCCACTCCTGCCGCAAAACTTCCTCCTCCCAAATCTTGGTAATGACCCAGTGCAGCGCTCTAGCCAGTGCCTCACCACCGTGTTTAAATAGCTCTCCTGGTAGTTGGTCAACCCCAGGGGCTTTGTTGTTCTTCAGCCGGCCAATCTCCTCCTGAATTTTTTGGAGATCCGAAGCCAGTAGAATTATGTCCTGCGCGCGTTCCCCCAGGTCCATCATCATACCGCCATCTTCGTCTGCCACGTCGCCATTCAGGTGCTCTTCGTAGTGCTGCCGCCACCTTTGGATTACCTCACGGTCGTTCGTAAGAAGGTTCCCGTTTATGTCCTTACACATATCAGGCTGTGGCACGTGGCCCTTACGTGAACGATTCAACTTCTCATAGAACTTTCGTGTGTTATTAGCGCGGTACAGTTGCTCCGTCTCTTCACGGTCTCGATCTTCCTGCTGACACTTTTTCCTCCGGAAAATCGAGTATTGTCTGTTCCGCGCCTGTTTATATCGTGCCTCGTTCGCCCTCGTGCGGTGTTGCAGCAATCTCGCCCATGCTGCATTCTTCTCTTCTACTAACTGCTCACATTCGCCGTCATACCAGTCGTTTCTCTGATCCGGGGGAACCGTGCCAAGTGCAGCGGTTGCGGTGCTACCAATAGCGGATCGAATATCTCTCCAGCCATCTTCAAGAGACGCTGCGCCTAGCTGCTCTTCCGTTGGGAGTGCCACTTCCAGCTGCTGTGCGTATTCTTGGGCTAGTCTACCGTCTTGTAGCCGCCCAATATTAAGCCGCGGCGTCCGACTTCGACGCGTGTTGTACACCGTCGAGAGTTTTGAGCGCAGGCATACTGCAACGAGGTAGTGGTCGGATCCAATATTCGCACTGCGGTAAGTGCGTACGTTCGTGATGTCGGAGAAGAATTTACCGTCGATTAGAACGTGGTCGATTTGGTTTTCCGTTTCTTGGTTAGGTGATCTCCATGTGGCCTTGTGGATATTTTTGCGGGGAAAGAAGGTGCTTCGGACTACCATTCCGCGGGAGGCTGCGAAGTTTATGCATCGTTGGCCGTTGTCATTCGATACGGTGTGCAGACTATCCGGTCCGATGACCGGTCTATACATTTCCTCCCTTCCTACCTGCGCGTTCATGTCACCGATGACGATTTTGACTTCCCGCAGTGGGCATCCATCGTATGTCTGCTCCAGCTGTGCGTAGAATGCTTTTTTCTCGTCGTCGGTCTCTCTTCGTGTGGGCAGTGCACGTTGATGATGCTATAGTTGAAGAAACGGCCTTTGATCCTCAGCTTGCACATCCTTGCGTTAATTGGCTGCCACCCAATCACGCGTTGGCGCATCTTACCCAGCGCTATGAAGCCGGTTCCCAGCTCGTTGGTGGTGCCACAGCTTTGGTAGAAGGTAGCCGCCCGATGCCCGCTTTTCCACACTTTCACTGTCCAGCAAATCTCCTGCAGCGCCACGACGTCGAAGTTGCGGGGATGTAATTCATCGTAGATCATCCTGTCGCAACCTGCGAAACCTAGCGACTTGCAGTTCCATGTTCCAAGCTTCATGATCCTTTATTCGTCGCCTAGGTCTTTGCCGATTATATCGAGTCGCATTATCTCTTATATTGTTCGTAATTATTGGTTTTCCAGGCGGCTTATTGGGCATGCGCAAACCTCCTGTCTTGCCGGAGGGCCATCGTGTCAGGGCTGTTTAGCGTCCCACCTAACACCAGGACTTGGGCTTTTGCTTTACCCTATCGTATTGATTTAGCTAAGCCCATCTCTATCTGGAAGCCTGGCTGATAGTTTACTTCTTCCATCTACCCTCGAATAAGCTTTCACGCAGCTTTATCCAATTTATCATTTGCGGGTACTTGTATAGGCTGAACACAACACCGCGGTCATTCCATCACCCTTTTGTCCCCAACAATCTCAGGCAGAACTTCATCCTGAACATCCGCAATGGCTTTGCTGCACATCGAATTAGCTTTTATCAACGTCTGGCCAGATGGCCTAATGTACAAGCTTCAGTTGTACAATCTTATTTGCACCCTATTCAATACCCAAGCAACACCTCTTGTTTCTCAGTGAGTAACAACAACTGTGGTGTGACTTACTAAAGGTCTGACTTATGCACAACGCGTCGTATTTGGAACTCCTTTGTGACACAAAAAGCGCAAGAGGTGGAGCCTATTTGCAACATCTTGAGGCTACAATGAAAATAAAAACACAAAAACCAACCAAGAATCGAACCGTGAACCTTGAGATTTGCAACCTTCTACTATAACCATCACACCAACAATTCTATTTGGAGATTCTGCTACAAGTGCACTACATAAACAACAAAGTCATTTGTAACTTCATTGTTCCTTATACGGAACATGCAGGGGACTGTCAAAAATAAAATACTGCTCAGCTGAGCTCAAAGTGTTTTGCAACATATCAGAAACATTGTCGTAACAGCAATGAACCGAAGTGTTATTAATTCTGCAACTTATCTGTTTTGTTTCTGATATGAAACACATCAAATTTTAAACCACTCAAGAAGTCCGATGGGTAGAATATTGCGACGCCACTTAAACGGAAATGAAACATTGTGATTTTCTGAAACTGGGAAGTGGCTTTAATGTGACTCGATGTATTGCCAGTGTCTTCAATGCAATTTATTAGGAACAAACACCTATTTGAAAGATGTTGCGCGTGCTGCTTGGGTAACCATTTTTCGGTGAGGTTACACTCGGCGGAGCTTGTATTCCGATGCGCAAGATATCAGTGCATGCATCCCTCAGCGTTATTAATAAAACAGACGAAACTCCAGACGAATAAATCTCACCCAACTGTCTCATTGTCACCCAAAATTGAGTCTATGTTTTACTCTAGTAGATATACCTAATGGTCTGAGAACTGCTCTGAAACAAAAAATAATAATAAATTATTCCTAGAGAAAAACATCAAGATACTGCTAAGTAAAAAACTCGTAGTCTGAGTAGGTGATAAAGAGGGATACGTTAGGGTTTTTTTCTGGGTAACCCAACCTTTCTCCCATACTAAGATTTGTAAATTACTCTGGAGGCAGACATGTATCCCTGTTTGACCACGAGTAAGACATCCTGACGTGATGACCGGATGGTTTTAATTTCGATATATTTAATCTTGTTTTGTGGCTTTTTCAGAAAGAAAATCACATTTGCATTGCCCAACGTTTCGGCCCGTTTATTGGGTCTTTTTCGAAGGAAAAACTGTCTGCCGTTCTCCGTACACTTGACATCTATACATTAACGAAGAACGGCAGATAGCTTTTCCCTTGAAAATACCAAATAAACGTCGGGCAATGCAAATGTGAACCCGTTTGAATAATTTTCAGACTGAAAGAGCCACAAGACAAGAACAAATATCTCAGTCGAGCTATGTTTAACATTATAAATACTCGAAAACTACCTCTTTCCATAATTTTGCAAAAATAAATATGCAAGCTTTGCATGTTTATCTACCTTTATATACAGAGCATTCCGTTTGTTTGTAAATGAACCCGACAAAGCGTTGGCATTCATGGATGCGGTGGCGGTGGTTGCAGCAATACGATGATGGACGTGTTCTGCTCGCCAAAGCATGCTCGGGAACGTCCCAAAAGGCCACAATAACTGCCTATTATTTGAATAGAACACTCAAGTAAAACAACAAAAAATTACACACGCATGCATAACGGCAGACATGGAAAGCAAACTTTGCGGAAAGTCTGCCTTCATCTATACCAGCCCCATCAAACCATTGCATATATTACTTCATAAATATTGTATGTGAAATTGGCGGATCGTGCCACATCAGAGGGGAACCTTGTCGCCAGTTGACCCCACCAGCTATTTGCCCTGTCTGTCTGTCGAATCGCTTGTGTTAGTTTGAAGAGCATCACTTTGAATCAATTTGCCAAGTTTTAGTGCCTTGCTACAGCCCTCCTACACAGCAAATAATTTTGAAAATTCAACGACGTGTAAAATTGCAGCTTATCTCATCAAACGAACTAACATTCGATACTCAATTAAATTTGATTGAATTTTACAAGCAAGCACAGTTTAAATTTATTTTGATTTAAAAGAAGAGCGAGATCGATTGAATATTAAGTTTATTTGCATGCTCCAAATATGTGCATGAAAATACATTTAAAATCACAACATATTTTTATCTGTGTATCTTTGAGCACAATGATGGAGACATTCTGCCTTTAGCAGGGGTCACAAAATCCAATGACGCAATTTTAATGTTATGGCGACGCGACGTCCGAAATTGCAAAGATTTCGAACATCAAATTGTAGCGAAACAATTATGGCTTAACACATTTCAGTGTACTTGATTTGATGGATACTTAAACAGTCATAGTTTCAAAATCAATTTAATAAGTTTTAAAAAAATAATAAAATCCATACGCGTAAAAAACGACTCCAGTGTATATAGCATTCTATGAAAAAAAATATTAAAAAAAAACTCTATTTAATGATTTCAGTTACATTATAATGCAATCGTTAAACAGAACATAAATCAGTTTTACACTTGTTTCATACAAAAATGTCGTTACGCTCAATATCCGTATCTAAAAGCAGCAAATGAGACAATTGCACTCGAATTATCTTGATTTTCAATTTGCATTCGATAGCACCGACTGCGAAGACGACGACGACAACAACTTGGTTAATCCAAACTTCCTTTTCCCTCAGTCTGGATGTCGACGATGATGATAGCAGTAGCGATTTAAATGAGCCTCAATTGAATTCTCTGTTTTGAACCCAACCGCGCACGATGGCAGGGCAGTTGCAATTTTTCGAGAAGGGGAATGCATCAGGCATTTATTTATTTATTCCCGTAGCTCCGGCAAACGCAGTTCAATTTGTATCTATCGGTGGTTGGTTCGTGGTAGGATCAGAAAAAATAAAACGTACACGACAATTACCCTACCCGGCAGATAATTGCAATAAAAACATACAATTTGTTTCTAAAATTGTTCAATTTGTTTGTCCGGTTCTTTGGGAATTTTCGAGGATGTTCCTTGCGAGTGCGATGCGATGTTTCACCTGGTGTTAAATCTTGATGCGAAGTTTCGTATACAAAGTATGATTGATGTTGCAATAATTAGAGGATGCTATTATTCGTATCGCTTGAATTAGGGGAGTGTTGGGTATATTGCGCACACTAAACTGTTTGTTGCTTCATGGAACAATTGATGAGCAGTGTGAAGGAGCTACATACAGAACGGTTTGAATGATACTGATTGGCATACTATTGGAAGATGTTGAGTGTTTCAGGTTTAGAGACATGGGAAGGGTCTGGCGCGTCAAGCTGGTAACGTCGTTCCCTGATCGCCATGCCTATAACTGTCCTATCGAGGATTTGTTCCAAGTCCTGCCAAGGATTTGAGACAAAACCTGCCGATGTTCAAAATCCTGTAGAGGACTTGTTCCATATTCTTCCGATGATTTGTTCCAAAACCTGCCAAGGATTTATTCCAAAACTTGCCTAGAAATTGTTAAAAAAGATGCCGCGGACTTGCTTTAAATCATGCCAAGGTTTTGTTTCAAATCCTGTGGGGAATTTGTTTCAAATTCTGTTGAGTATTTGCTTCATATTCTGCCGAGGATTTGTTCCCAATATTGTCAAGGATTTGTTCCAATCCTGCAGAGGATTGCTTTCAAATCCTGTCGAGGGCATCCTGGATGCCGTTTGGTATTTCGAAATCTTCCCTGGGGCCTGGTACTTGGGGAAGCGACACTGGAAATGTTCAGCGATATTGAGGACCCCACAGTTATAGCAAATTATGCAGAAGGGACCCCAAAATTATGGCAGAGCCGAGTTTACTCAGTACACAATCTGGAAATAAACTGTTTGTCCTTAAGGCTGGGGAAATCGGCTCAAGCCTAGGTGGATACTTTGATTTTACATAGCTGCGGCGTTGCGGAGGCCCTCCAGCTGCGATCCCGATTTTCCCAGACATCCAGACATCCTGGTATCTGACATCAGCAAGGTGGTGGTATTTCATGCCATTACCTGCGCAGTTCTCTGGGGTCCAGGCAAACGTTGTGTACTTGCGCTAGTAAGTGGGCTTGCTGAAACCACGTGTGGCTTCTCAATCTGTAGCGCGGAGATGACACTTGCTGAGTCGGTCAGAACCAAAAGTAGCTTCTTCGATGGGTACCTGGCTGTGGTTAAAGCCGTGGCAGATTAGGCAGACAAGTTATGTTAGGAAGGCTATCCGAGAGTGTGATGTTGGAACCGGGGACCACAGTTCCGACTCCACGGCTTGAAACCAACCCATCCGTAAACATGTGTTCAGGGTTTCTATAATCGATATAGAAGAGTTCTGATACCGACCCTTTAGGTGCCTCTACAAAACGTTCGGCTATGGAGCTATTTATGGTGGCTGAAAAGGAATACCCCGTACCCTTGGCGCACACCTGTTTCCTCATGATAGGCCCCCGAAGACTGTTTGCCGATTAGAACTGGGAATGAGGTTCCATGAAGACATTCCGGACCAAGGTCAAAATATTGGCAAATAACCCCAATTCGTTCAGCTACTGCAATCTAAAGGCGTCCACGTGCGGTTGAACAGCTTCGAAATATTAAGGGATACTAGTTCTGCGTACTTATCCTGCTCGAAAGCCTGCTACCTGATGCTAGTCCGGTGAACAAGGGCATGTTGTCGGAAGCTGAATCATCCGTCTGCTTCAAGCTTCTTATGCCAGTGGTTATGAGCCAGTGGTTATGGCCAGCCACCCGAGAACCTTGGATATGCAAGATGTTAGCGAGATAGGCCGGTATTTAGAAGCATCCCGGAAGAAGACACTGTTCTTCGAGATCGGAATGACGTGGCTGAGGTTTGGTCGGGCGGTATTTTCGCGGTCCTGGCCAAAATGCGCTGTGCATACATTTAGGGAACAATTTGAATCTTACCTAAAAGATGTAAAAAAGGTTTAGTGGCTTAAATATGCTTTAAAAAACATCTAATATTGAGGGGTGTACTGAAGCCTGTACACTTATTTTTTAACCGGGATCTCAGCAAAATAGGCATCTTTTACCGAGATTCGCATAGCCGTTCCCCAGAAAACCTGTTTTTCGCCGAGATTTCTGTCAAAATATCTTAAAATCAGCAAATAATTTGCCGAAAATCAGCTAACAATATAATTTTTGCCGGAATATCAGTTTTTTATTTTGCTGGCGCACGGCTATGCGGATTTTTGTCAAGCTGCAGAAATAAAAACTTAGTGTGTGGTATCTAGAAATCTACGGGTTGCCGAAAATAATTTTAAAACTTCTTGAAATTCTGTAATAATTTTTGATTAGCAGCTAGCCGAGCTAGGCTGGTAGGACATAAATATTTCTGAAAGTTTCTTACGGCCATCACATCATGAAGAAGGGGAGTTGGGAAGCTTTCAAAGTTATTTAAATAAATTTTAATCAGTCCCTTGTTACACTTTTTCTTTTATAAATCAAATGATTTTGAAAACAAAACGCATAATGAGAGGGACTAAGGAAAGAGAGTTCAAAATCATTATTTTTTGCATGATGCATTAAATGAATATTCCTTTTCTGATTTTTGTAAACCCTCATAATCTATGTTCGAATATGATTGAAGCAATAAGAATTGAATTCCAAGAATTGAAAATTACGCCATTTCAAAAAAAGATATTTTTTTTCTGATCCAATGCACTGCTAGGTTGCGTTGGTCCAGGTCCAGTTGTGTCAATAAAATCTAACTCTGAAGTAGATGATCGATCGATACTCGGAATCGGAATTTATTCGAATCAAGAAAAATCCTATTTAGGAGTTAATTATTTAATAGCTTGAATCGCCATCAGACCTTTTCGTATCAGGAAAAAATCATCGCTGTACCCAAGGGTGAGCCAGCCAAGGGCTGAAAGCCTCTTAAATAATGACAATAATAATAATAATAATAATCGATGGTATTGAGACACCACTGGACCTAGTTGGGTTAATGAAATCTAGCTCTGAAGCTGGTTGATCGATGTTCGGAATCGCTGTGGGAACTAGTCAAATCAAGAATAATCTGGTGAAGCTTGATCGAAGGTTTGGAGCAACTAATGGACTTGGTCGGGTAATCGGATCTATTCGGGTAGAGGAAAATTCAACCCTGGAGTTGGTCTGTCGGTAGTTTGGAGGCAGTTCTGCACAGCGCCCATAGTTGGGTCAACACCAATTCATCTGCAATATAATTTTAGTTATTTTTAGAAGAAAAGAAAAAATCCGCAAGAACACTGATAGCCATGGAGGTTGTATTTCTCAAATCAATTAATGCCCAAAGGTTCAACAAAACAAATATTCAGTTATCGAAATGATGTAGATGTTAATGTCTTCTTCTTCTTCTTGGCATTACATCCCCACACTGGGACAGAGCCGCCTCACAGCTTAGTGTTCATTAAGCACTTTCACAGTTATTAACTGCCAGCCACCCTCAGCATGGTCTTGCTTTGTAGCCGCGCGTCTTACCGCACGGCTAAGGAGGGCCCACATACACCTGGTACAATTCGTGATTCATGCGACGCCGCCAGATACCGTTTTCCTGTTTACCGCCGAGTATTGTCCGCAGCACCTTACGCTCAAACACTTCGAGAGCTCTCTGATCAGCCTCCTTTAACGTCCATGTCTCATGGCCGTATAAAGTCACCGGAAGAATCAGAGTAGTATACAGCGCGAGTTTTGTTTTCGTTTGCAGACTACGGGACTTAAGCTGGTTACGAAGTCCGTAATAAGCCCTATTTGCAGCTGCAATACGCCTTTTCACCTCGCGGGTAACATCATTATCGCACGTCACTAATGTTCCAAGATACACAAATTCTTCTACCACTTCAAATTTTTCACCATCCATCATTATTTCGCTACCACCACCACTAATGAACCCACGTTGATTACCAGCGACCATGTACTTCGTTTTGCTGGTATTGATCGTGAGTCCAATCCTCGCTGTCTTCCTCTTAAAAGGCGCAAAAGCCTCTTCCACGGCACGGCGATCAATTCCGATAATATCGATATCGTCCGCAAATTCCAGGAGTATATGCGATTTTGTGATAATGGTACCGCTTCTTTGCACACCAGCTCTCCTAATCGCTCCCTCGAGCGCTATATTGAACAGTAGGTTCGAGAGTGCATCACCCTGCTTTAATCCATCTAAGGTAACAAATGACGTCGATATTTCATCCGCAACCCTTACACTTGATTTCGATCCGTCCAACGTTCTACGAATCAGCCGTATCAGTTTCGCCGGAAAACCATGTTCAAGCATAATTTGCCATAATTCATTCCGTTTCACTGAATCGTACGCCGCCTTGAAATCAATAATTTATCAAGGATTTGTCTCAGGGTAAACATTTGATCCGTCATTGATCGGCCCTCACGAAAACCAGCTTGGTATTCGCCGACGAAGGACTCTTCAAGCGGTCTCAATCTGTTGAACATAATACGGGACATAATTTTGTACGCCGAATTAAGGAGGGTTATTCCTCGGTAATTGGCGCCAATTAGCCAGTGCCTCACCACCGTGTTTAAATAGCTCTCCTGGTAGTTGGTCAACCCCAGGGGCTTTGTTGTTCTTCAGCCGGCCAATCTCCTCCTGGATTTCCTGGAGATCCGGAACCGGTAACATTATGTGCTGCGCGCGTTCTCCCAGGTCCATCACCATACCGCCATCTTCGTCTGCCACATCACCATTCAGGTGTTCTTCGTAGTGCTGCCGCCACCTTTGGATCACCTCACGCTGTTCGTAAGAAGGTTCCCGTTTATGTCCTTACACATATCAGGCTGTGGCACGTGGCCCTTGCGAGAACGGTTTAACTTCTCATAGAACTTTCGTGTGTTATTAGCGCGGTACAGTTGCTCCGTCTCTTCACGGTTTCGATCTTCCTGCTGGCGCTTTTTCCTCTGGAAAATCGAGTTTTGTTTGTTCCGCGTCCGTTTATATCGTGCCTCGTTCGCCCTCGTGCGGTGTTGCAGCAATCTCGCCCATGCTGCATTCTTCTATTCCACTAACTGCTCACAATCGCCGTCATACCAGTCGTTTCTCTGATCCGGGGGCACCACGCCAAGTGCAACAGTTGCGGTGCTACCAATGGCGGATCGAATATCTCTCCAGCCATCTTCAAGAGACGCTGCGCCTATCTGCTCTTCCGTTGGAAGTGCCACTTCCAGCTGCTGCGCGTATTCTTGGGCTAGTCTACCGTCTTGTAGCCGCCCAATGTTAAGCCGCGGCGTCCGACTTCGACGCGTGTTGTACACCTCGAGAGTTTTGAGCGCAGGCATACTGCAACGAGGTAGTGGTCGGATCCAATTCGCACTGCGGTAAGTGCGGACGTTCGTGATGTCGGAGAAGAATTTACCGTCGATTAGAACGTGGTCGATTTGGTTTTCCGTTTCTTGGTTAGGTGATCTCCATGTGGTCTTGTGGATATTTTTGCGGGGAAAGAAGGTGCTTCAGACTACCATTCCGTGGGAGGCTGCGAAGTTTATGCATCGTTGGCCGTTGTCATTCGATACGGTGTACAGACTATCCGGTCCGATGACCGGTCTATACATTTCTTCCCTTCCTACCTGAGCGTTTATGTCACCGATGACGATTTTGACGTCCCGCAGTGGGCATCGTATGTCTGCTCCAGCTGTGCGTAGAACGCTTCTTTCTCGTCGTCGGGTCTCCCTTCGTGTGGGCAGTGCACGTTGATGATGCTATAGTTGAAGAAACGGCCTTTAATCCTCAGCTTGCACATCCTTGCGTTGATTAGCTGCCACCCAATCACGCGTTGGCGCATCTTACCCAGCACTATGAAGCCGGTTCCCAGGTCGTTGGTGGTGCCACAGCTTTGGTAGAAGGTAGCCGCTCGATGCCCGCTTTTCCACACTTTCTGTCCTGTCCAGCAAAAAACGACGTCGAAGTTGCGGGGATGTAATTCATCGTAGATCATCCTGTCGCAACCTGCGAAACCTAGCGACTTGCAATTCCATGTTCCAAGCTTCCAATCGTGATCCTGTATTCGTCGCCTAGGTCTTTGCCGATTATATCGAGTCGCATTATCTATTATATTGTTCGTAATGATTGGTTTTCTAGGCGGCTTATTGGGCCTGCGCAAACCTCCTGTCTCGTCGGAGGGCCGTCGTGTCAGGGCTGTTTAGCGTCCCACCTAACACCAGAACTTGGGCTTGTGCGCTTTGAGCGGCACACGGTCGCTTTGGTGGGGCCTGCTTGCGGATACATGCAGCTTTTTATAGAGGTTTAACAGGGCCCACTGTCAAACCCCACCGCATCCTAGACAAGCCACACAACTTGCAGGTGGCCTGGGGAGTGATCGTCAAGCCCTTGCACATAGTCTCTGCTGCGCGCAAAATCTCTTGCTGTATCTCATAAATGTCCACATGGAGAAGCATGTTGTGCCATATGACAATTTCTGCTTTGTAAAATATTTGATCTGGCTTTACCTTCGTTTATCTAAAACTAGTTGACCCATCGAACTTAGTCTCACAAAAAATATTTTGATCAATTTCATCCAAAAAGATTGTCTTTTGATTTTGAAGAGATTGCAGTTTCATTATAATCGATTTTTCGTCTTAAACGGAAGAAGAAAAATAATATAAATAAGTTCTCTCTTTTCATGAATGCTGTGCGGTCGTACAAATGCCAACTTTGTTTTATATATACAGATGCGTTATCAAATATTTTGACTAAATAAAGCCTATCGCTTGCATTCGTATCCAGAAATGTTTAGATTTGGCAGTCGATAATCTCTTTTAGATTAATTTCAAGTGTCCCAAAGACCCCATTTCTTACTGTACTACCTAATCCTTCAAGAATCGCCAGCTTATCGACATACTTACCAAGCGCACAGTTTTACCAAATTGATTTCTAAAGCTGCGTCTTCTATTCGATGGTCGATCTGAATGTTCTTCTCCGTAGTAGCATGTAATTAAATGTCATGGTTAGTAATGTAACCAGTGGCTCAACGTGATGCCAAAACACATCGACTCCGTACTTGTTATAAACAACATCTGTGTTTAAGTATTTCGGATCATACACACGCGTACACAAGGAAGGAAAAAAGAATCTTCAAGTAAGTTTTTCGTAGATGATTTCATGAGTTATTACGAAACACATCAAACTTCACTACACCAACCCTCGAACCAAATTATCGCAAGAGAGGGTGGCGGCACAAGAAATTTCTGTTGATATGTTTGAAATGAGGATACCCTTATTTACTTTTGGTAAAACATTCTCGTTTGCAGCACACTTCGTGTGGCTATACTTTTCAAATAATTGGAGGCACTAATTCTCTTTTTCTTATTTTTCCGTACCTCTGAAACAGGTGCAAGCGACCATGCATCCATCCATCCACCCAGCCATCCATCTAACTATCCGTGCATGTTTTGTAAAGTTTTCAATAAACTGTTTTCCTATGTCCTCCTCCCGCGCAAGTGTTTTCGCTGACCGTGGACATGCAATCCTCGTTACAAAACCCGAAACGAATACGACGACGATGGGTGCGGAAAATCATTTTGTATTATTTACAGCCACGTTGAGCTACGGTGGGCCACATCTATTGGTTGCAAGGCGGCGGCGCAGCGCCAGCGGTGCGCTCTTTCGGTTACAAACACCGCATGCATGGTCGTAGGATTCGGAAACATATATTTGGAATGGAGCAATTTCAACCTTCTTCCATGGTACATTTATTTGACAAAAAATAACACATTGCATGTCGTATCGCTTGTGCCATCTACGGGTACTTTTACCCACATCGCCACATCGGCTGAGCAAATTGAATTTATGAATTACCAATCATCTTCTCTTGGAAAGTTGGCTACCTCTGTATTTTTTTAATAGCGAGTTCAAGTTTTGTTTCTTTGAAAGCGCGCAATGCTCGGAAGAAGTGTTTTGCATGTTGCACGAACTTTTTCATTGTTGATCCTCAACTAGCCTGAGCGTTATCAGATTTACATTCCGATTACTCTATCATACCGCGCTGTTATCGTTTGGCTTTGAATCTATCAGAGCGACACTGTCGGTTGTAGCACGAAACTAGAGGAGGTCACGCAGTTAGTTTTCTAAAATATACAGTTTATTTAGCACAAATCAGATTTCATTCGCTTCGGTATTAAATGTTATAATGAATTTCGATGGTACTGAGGTTGCTTAAAACTTCCAACGAGAATCATTCATTTGAACGGACCAAATGGCTAAATCGCTTATTGCTTGATTTGGATTGATGGCTTTTTTTCTGACAGCCTCAGGGCAGGAACCCCGAAAGCTTTTCTGGTGGAGCAGCAGACTTCTGTTTGTTTATGGCGTGGTATGTACTGCACAATCTACTGCTGGCTTAATGACAAGATAGTCAGCCTATGTATCTGTTCATATTGTTTATGTTCCGATCAATCTACTGCGTCAAACTGGTTATTGGAGTTAGAGTCGGTGCGCGCTTACCAAGTTTGTTCAAAGTTTCACGCTTCGGTGGACACCGGCTGTGAACTGTGTTGATGCGTAGCTGATAATTAAGAGTAATGATCGATAATTTGATGTGGGTTCGAGTTTCTTGTTAAGTTGTACCGCGGGCGCGGATCAGTGAGCTGGTATGGTTAAGTACTTATCGGCGAAGATCAAAATAGAAGGCATAAAATGTGTTGTGAAGCAAATATTTGTTCTACTACGATGTAGATCAAATGTCGGTCTACCATGACCATTTGAGTACTTCTATTTTAGATTTTTAATTAACCTTTCTGGTACTCACAAGATTTTTGTTCACGCACGCAGTTCAGTTCGTGTTATGTATAGGAAGTTTTTTTTTCAATGATTTCGTACCTTTCTCAACGGTTGGAATCCCCGATAGTTAGAAATGATGAAAGCTCTTAGATAGATAGTTATCTCTCATTTGACCAAGAATTGTATTACATTATCATGTATTACATAGCGTGATGTAACGTATAGGCTTGACCATTCTTGAATTTTCTAAGCATTTGATAACAAATTTTAAATTGATAAATAATGATACATTCCTCATTTCATAGAGCTCAATACTTATTTTTTACAAACTTGCAGCAAAACAAAATTCAACAAATAATTCATTATGTCTGCCCTGTATGCAAATGAGTGTAAATAATTGAGTTGAATAAAACGCGGTACGCCATCGAAGACATCAAACGGTGCCCATAATATCATTACCAATCAAAATCAACTCATCTCGAGCACACACGCACCGAATCGTTCCAATCGTATCCCTTCTCGCTGTGCATTACTTTCGTTTTTGTATGTTTTATTGAACGTCCAGCATCATCGTTTTGTTCCAGCCACTCCACTCCCCATCACATCAGACGGATCGCGCGCATGAAAATCAAAATTCATCCTACGATGAGTGCGCGTATTATTTAATCGTGTTAGCTTTCAGAAGTTCTCGGTTATTAGCCGAACTCGAAACGAGCCGCCTGCTGAAGATCAAATAAAACGGTTTGTCGGATCGAACCATCATCGCCGCCCACCCTTGCTTGCGCGCGCCGTCATGGTCGCCCGGTGCAAGGCAGTGTGGTCGCGGGCGCGGTACTCTCCGCGTCGGAGTTACAGATTTGATCAATCGGTCCATTTGCCACTCCAAGGTGTTTTTATACGGAGTGACTGTCGGTAAGGGTATGCTATGCATTTTTGTTTTATCGTACATCAAGTTGAATGTTCTGGAAGGCTTGATGAAATAAAAACAGAAAAAAAATTGCTGTAAATATTGAGTTGATTTTGAATATGCAGAAAATTTACTTAATCATCCTTATCATGCATAAATTATTACGTGAAATGCAAGAAGTTGAGTAGATGCATTTATTACGAGCTGTGAGCAGTGAAAATATATTCTCATTGTAAATCGTAAAAAATACACCAGGCTTCAATTAGCTGATCACTTGATAGGATTAACAGAGGCCAAGGTTTTAACACAACTAAATTTTCTGATTTCGATTAAAAAGTTGGAAACATCGCATACCTTTAAACTAAATTTGAATTAACGCGGATGGCAGGGTGTGAGATTTGATTTGGGAGCTTTTAAATTGGGATAATTCGTAAAGTGATGTAATTATTAGGCTCCCGCGTTGCAAGTTATTAGCATCTCGTACAGAGTTGGAAGATCTTGTTCTCAAAGCTGGAGAGCTACCGAACGAATGCTGAATCATCTGAAAACTCATATGAAAGTTCGGACACAGGCTCGTGCTGGGCACGTTTTGAACGGTAATTAGCTTCCTTCAATTGAGTGGAACAAGTTTCGGCGAAATTTGTGATTTATTGAAATAGTGCCTGCTGAACAATGCGTTCCGTACCACATTTCAATGGAAGTTCAGAATAAAAACACAAGAAAATGTTCAATTCTTTTTCAAATGAGATGCAACATCGTGAAACAATACGTTTGCGCCTTCCGGCGGAAAGTTATGTTTTCCATACAATAGATTCGTCCTTTTCGTGGTCTTTCATTTTTCTGTTTTCGAAATCCGAAGGCAACGACAACGCCCACGTTCGTTTCAAGTGCCTTTTTTGCTTTACTCTATTTTTATTTCAGCATGCTTTGGGATTTTAACTGGGATTAGTGGGATTGAAAATAGAACGATTGTTAAACATGCTACGGGAAAAAACAATGCATTTGAATCGGTTATTTTACAGATAGGAGGTTTGCACTACTTCTGCAATATATTGTCTTTAATCTTCATATTCGATAATCGATCAAATTAAATGATTTTTTTGCAATTCCTGATCATAACTCCTGGTTTACAGTTCGTGTATGATTGATAAAATGGCCTACTATTCCATACGAATGAAATGGGTGCATTAATGGTAATTGTCCATCTCAAATGGGTTGCATAATAGTAGTTTGTGCAACTAGTTGCAAAAAGATGATTTTTTCAGCACGAGTTGTACGTTTATCCAACGAGGCTTGCCGAGTTGGATAAATACTATGAGTGCTGAAAAAATCGAGTTTTGCAACGAGTTGCACACGCTATTTTTTGCAATGACGAAAAATGGGCTTTAATATGATAAATCTTTACCAAAATTGTACAATCGAATTTACTCCACGTGATCATTCATGCTAATAAATTATGTTGCGGCAGAGAACAATAAGATTCCATCTTATCGTGGCAAATTGCATTGCTTGAAAAGCTATGAAGCGATTGCCTTTGGTAAATTGTGATGTTATGTCCATCAAACCATTTCATTTATTACGAGACGCTTAGAGTACACTATTTAAACACTCACCCAAACTAATTCAGCTAAATGTAGTCATGTAACTACTGTCCCATTGCTGGTTTTTCATTATAGCACCCAAATGAGTGCTTTAATGAATATTATGCAACCCATTTGAGTTGCATAATGGTCATTAAAGCACCCATTCTGTTGGTATGGAAAAGTAGGCCGTTTTATCACTCAAATGACAACTGTAAACCAGGTTTTATGATCAGGAATTGCAAAAATTCCATTATAGCACTCATTTGGGTGCTATCATGGAAAAGCAGCATTGGAACAATAGTTACATGACCACGTTTTGCTCAATTCGCTTGGGTGAGTGCACAAGTTGTGTACTCTTTGTGTCGCGTAATAAATAATATAGTTTTACGGACATGACATCTAAATTTCCCAAAGGCAGGTTTGTCGATAAATTTACGGTCTATCGAGCATGCAATATGTCAATGGTGACCGATATATAGGGAGCGGGAGCGGGACTAAATATCGACAGAAACTAACCATGTACTAAAAAACAAGTAATTCGGTTGTAATGTAATGCGATCGAGTAATGAACGTTGCGGACGGGAATAGAAGGTACTGCCCAAATGGTTCTCTACTCTAGTCACAGAACAGCGACTCATGGCGATAATCATAATGTGTAAAGATGCGTATAATGTCTCCAATAAGCATAAGTCCATTGGATCCGATCCATGAGGTTTCGCTCAATGCTAGCAAAAAGATTGTATGAGAAAAATGATAAAATTTAGTGGTCTTATTGGTAATGATGCATTAAATGATGATGAAGACGCGGAAGGGCCGATTGACCGAATACCGTTCGACCGAATGCCACTGGGCCGAAAGTTGTTTGACCGAACAGACCATTAGGCCGAAAGTCATTTGGCCGAAAGGTTTATAAGGTTTAAAGGTAACAAAGGGTACAAACAGTTATTTTTTATGCTTTTTTATTTATAAAATTCCTAATTATTTTTTCCGTCACAAGACAGTCCATTCCTACCAGGCAAACTTTGCTAAAGACATCATCTTTACGAATTTTTAATTTGTGCAATAAGAATATTTACAAGGTGGAAATTTCTTTACATAGGAATATCTTGAGTAGTCTAAAATAGGATTTCATATATACCTAGGCTGACCAGATCGTTTCGGTGAAAATACGGGACAAACGCACTTGCAAACGGGACATGTCAAAACCTTGTGACAAATTCAAGAGCTGTGGAAATTTCAAAATTAATGGGCTTAATTTTCATTTTCCGTGTAAGAAGTTGGAGAATTTTGTTTAGAGTGAATCATTCACCACAATAACCTTCTATTGTATTAAGTTCTTCTTCTTATTGGCATTACATCCCCATACTGGGACAGAGCCGCCTCGCAGCTTAGTGTTCATTAAGCACTTCCACAGTTATTAACTGCGAGGTTTCTTAGCCAGGTTACCATTTTTGCATTCGTATATCATGAGGCTAACACGATGATACTTTTATGCCCAGGGAGGTCGAAACAATTTCCATTCCGAAAATTGCCTAGACCGGCACCGGGAATCGAACCCAGCCACCCTCAGCATGGTCTTGCTTTGTAGCTGCGCGTCTTACCGCACGGCTAAGGAGGGCCCCACAATTGTATTAAGTTATGTGTGAAAAATACTAAACTACTAATATTTCACTCTTCAAATGAGCGCGGACAAAAACACAAAGGAATAAAAAAATAAGAATTTTTAAAATATAAAAAAGTAGAATTCTGAAATTTTATTTTAATCCACTCTTAAACTAAAGCCGGTCTGGGCATTAGAAAGATAAGAAAAAAATTAAAGAACAAAAAAAGACAAATGCGAACAATAGGGTGGGATTTTGATTTCCTGTGCTAAAACCCTTTTTCATGAGTTAAGAGTAACTTTTTATTATTTCCATGAATATAGTTGGCGCATGTCAATGTCAATTCACAGTCCTTCTTGATCGAAATTGATTTAAATGACGCTAAAAGTGGCCTCACACCTCGGGAATCTTGTCCATTGATTTTGTTCCCATGTGCTTTAAAAAAGACGGGACTCAGACAATTTCGTCGCGAAAAGTAAAACAAATCCTGATTAATTTATAGGCTGACTTACAGCTCAGACTCTCGGAGATTTCCGCCGTATTGTATTAAGAATCGAGCCGAAATTCTTATTTTCTACAACGGAATATCATAAATCCCGTCCACACATATGAAAACGAAATTTTTAGACAACCTCCTGATGTGTAAACTATCATTAAAGTACGTGATTACTGTAATCCGAACAAATTTTCCCTAGGTTTGAAACTGCCTCAAACTGGATTTTGTTTTGCTAATTTATAATTTTTTTTCATTATCGTTTTTTTACAGTGGATGATTTCAAAATATTTAGAATTATTCAGAAAGACTTTGAATGATTATGTTTAATAAAGAATCAAACGATTGAAAAATATGTGGTAAAGCAGATTTGAAAAAAAATAGAATTACCTAATTAGCAAGGAAAAAATCGAAAATGAACTCAATCTGGAAATTATAATGTTTGTACTTGGGCTTCATTTTATAGACTCAACTCAACAACTCAGCGATTTTCAGGATATACTTGCCTACCAAATTACCGGTCCCGTTCAATCATAACATCTAACACTTTTTTGATGGGTTTCGTCCACTTTCTTTGTATTTGGTTCAGATTCCTGCTTAAATATTTGTTTGAATAACATTTTGGAGCTCTCTAGAAGAATCACTGAAAACACGGGACAAATTGAGGTTTTTCTAGATTACGAAGGGATAGCACAATAAGGCCTAAAAAACGGGACTGTCCCGTTAAATACGGTACATATGGTCAGCCTATATATACCACCATCTAACTGCCAAGTTCTAAGCCAACCAATACTTCATATCAAATCACAAGCACGCCTTCCTGCATCGCCTTTTTGGAAAGATGCAGTTCAAAATGGGTGGAATTTTCAGATGTAAATAAAATAAGCATAAAAAATCACTATTTTTGTATCCTTTTTCACGAAACCCTTTCCCTTGAGATACCCGCCCACCTATCAATCTTATGTAACGACCTGCACCATAAAAGTTAGTTGCATTGTCTGAAAGAATGTCGATAGGTGATCCACGGCGACAGACAAAACAACGGTTGCAGGAAATACAGGATTACATTGTTAGGGCATATGCCACCTCTACGTGTACACAGCACGTACAGTAAGGCAGGTAAAAACAGCTATCCACCATTTTACAGTAGACCTACCAAGTTTGACTAAAATAGGGCCAAAGTTATCCAAGCCAACATAGCTAAACGGGCGAACAAAGGGTGACAATCGAGCGTCTGGCAAAGGGGCCATTCTAGGGGTGACGGGTTTTGCCTTGAAGACCAGGCACCACTGGCATTGACGGGACACTTGTCGAGCAAGAACTCTTAGTTGTGGGATATAGAATTCCTGCCGAATCTCGTTCACAATTGTTTCAACATTTCCATGAAGATAATTCCGATAGTAATCGTTGTGATCCTTCGGTAAACTTTGTGACACCTCGGCAGTATGATGGGAAATTAAAGTACGATGTTCGCTACCGCAGTACTGCCAGTTTTGCCGTTGACGCGTAGTACTCCGTACTCGTCTACACACTCAGTTTTTATTTCTGCAGCTCGGCAAAAATCCGCACAGCCGTGCGCCAGCAAAATAAATAACTGATATTCTGTCAAAAATAGCGTTTGTTAGCTGGGTTTCGGCAAATGATTATCAGTAATTTTGACAGAAATCTCGGCAAAAAACATGTTTGCTGGGGCACGGCTGTGCGATTCTCGGTAAAAGTTCAACATTTTGCTGAGATCCCGGTAAAAAAAATTACGTGTGTACGAAAGGTGTTAACTGATATAACGGGCTAGACTTTGGTAGAGTTTCGCGTTTCTCCATTGGCAGTTGCTTATT
Organism: Armigeres subalbatus; assembly: GCF_024139115.2. NCBI lineage: Eukaryota > Metazoa > Arthropoda > Insecta > Diptera > Culicidae > Armigeres > Armigeres subalbatus. The sequence goes on along the minus strand of NC_085139.1, from coordinate 47,684,102 downwards.
TCGTGACAGAATTGCCACTTCATCGGGAAAAACATCAGCTTGAACTATTTTCCTTATAAGCGTCAGTGCCTCTTGGAGTTCCGCTCACGTCAAACTTAAGTTCTCTTCAACTAATGGTCAATAAATCTCTTAAAGCATGTCACGGCTCTGACGAGTCAATTTGAATAAGAAAACCTTGAAAAATCAATCAAAGTACCGGATAATACAACCTTGTGTATGAAACAGGATCGTAGCTCTTCGTCGAATTTTGTTATTGATGAAATCTGCGATGATCTGATCGAATCAAAGCAAGCAAGGTTTTAGAGTCCATAAAAACATGCTGGAGATGTTGATAAGCTGTGATCTTGTAGGACGAAAGTAAGCAAGCGTGTTCCAAGAACTGCCGCCATCAGCTCAAGGCGGGGAATTGAATGATATTTCAATGGAGCAACTTTAACCTTTTGCACTTACCAAGGTACACTGAGGAGATCCGTCTTGTTTCAGTCTTCTGCAGTAAAGACCTGTCAAAACTGTCCAAATAGTCATCTACATAATGATCCTTCAAAACTCTGTCCATATGAAATATGGTAGGAGGTTCAGTGGGTTGGTTCCGAAACAGGAAACGACACTTCTATAGAAATTATTTGCGATTCATCTTCTGAACGAGCTATATTCGCAGTCCACTTCAAAGTGGCATAATCGGTCCTTCTACCTCGAGTTGCTCAGCGAGTTCACCACTTTCGATTAGAGTGGTGATCCATACTAACATTATTGTATGAGCGTTGGGCTACAAAACTTTAATACTTGGTTTTAAATCGGCTCCGTAACTATCAATGGCAGTTAAGCCTACCAATTGCACTAATGAGGACAAAAAAATAGAAATTTTTACTATTGCGTTTAATCCCGTTTGTTTAAAAATGCCTAGGGAAACTAAAAAAAGATATCTACTGAAATTTTCAGCCTGTATACAGTTGAAATCAATGGCGGAGAGTATGGAAACAACCTATTTTGAAGTTACTCGCAAATTCGTTTGCGGACGAGTGCGGACAATCTTTAGCCTGCAATAGATAGATGAAAGCCTATATTTTTATGTGTATTCAACTACGTAATTCTACTTTTTAATTACGAAGTTTGTCAAAAAATGCTAAAAACTTCATGTTGTTTATGCTTATGAAAAAATATCCTAATGTCAAGTTTCACCCATTTCAATTAATAGAGATTCAAGGGTGGTACATAAATAATGTTTTGTGTACTAAAACCTAACATTATTGATGATGTTTAGATCTGACAGCAGGCGTAACTGATCTATGTCTTACGGCACGCTAAAAACATTAAATTAACATGTTTTTTGATAGGATGTCAGTAATACTAATAAGTGAAAATTTCCATGACGCATAATGAAGAACATATTAACGAATGTTCTAAAAATGTAACACCGCGCAAAAGAAAATTAAAAATAGGGTTTTGGTCAGCCATTTGTTCTAGCTGCATCGTGTTTGCGTTCTGTACATAGCGAACAATTTTTTCCTGGTTTAAAGGACTCCACCTGTTCTCTCCCTACATTATCGTCCTGACAAACCTCGACGTGAGCGAATAGATTGCTTTTTTCTTTAGACCTAGGCTGGTTTCCTACGTATGAACAAACTTTACTAATGGATTCCATAACTGACGTCATGAAATCGCTGAATGTGCTTAAAGAAACAACTGGAGCTTCACGGTGGCAGGCAGTTTCTCGACGGAACACTCTCGCACATTCCATATCAACTTGTTGATGTTTACTTCGGGATGTCCGAACAGCGTTTGGAGCGTCTTAATTACATCAGGTCATTAGGAACTGGAGATAACAAGTAAGAACGGACTGCTTTCAATGCGTTTCCTTGCAAACTCTTTTGAAGTCGACCCAAATTTCCAATGTGGCTGTATCCAGAGGCTAGTGTCGATTGATTAAAACTGCTAAGGGATCGTACACTAATTACGTAAGCACTTATGGGAGGAGAGAGGGTTTGCCATTTCCTTACGCTCCATATACATAAAAAATGATTTGTATGGGAAAATCTTACCGGGGGGCGGGGGGTTGGTTGAAGGTTTGAAAAACCCAAAAAATTGCTTACGTAATTAGTGTACGACCCATAAGGAATATAGGCCAATCTTCGGGGTCGCCAGAAAACTCGGGTAAGTCTCGTGGCATGACCTGTCGAGCTATAAGCTGTTCCTGGGATGCTCGCTGCAACGAAGGCACCAGATTTGGCACCTGAGCAAACAGTTGCGGAGCTTGGTTCCTAAATTGATGAGATGTCCCACCAGCAGCAGTGTGGGCTGGATAACATAAGGAGCAGAGGGACCTCAAGCCTCTGAAAAAGAAACCGGAAAATTAACTGCGTTCTGCGGAGCGATCGAAACGGAATCCGCCATTGACATACCCAAGTTGGCCACGAAGCTTGGCCATCGATATTTTTTTCAAAAAACATCGTGACAAGAGCGTGGCTTAACGCGGCAGACCTTTTAACTTGTTGGTTCATCAAAAAAAGTGGCTCCTGTTGCCGAGGCCGGCAACAGAAGTTTAGTTGTTGGTATCACCGGCGCGGTGGTTGGAATATTGATGCCCTGTTTATTGTCTTAGGCAGCTCTAACGACAGCTTCTTACGAATTGCACCTGTTGGTCGGCTTAGAGGTTCGTCAGTGCTTATCTTTGATAACGACGGCGGTTCAAGAGTTGTTTTAGGCTCCGAATCCTGTATTCGACATCGTTGAATTAGGTGTTGTAAATCTTGAAGCTGTTGTGGGGTCGGCTTGTCAGTTAGCATACACTGATCCAATTGTTGCCTCATTAGTTGCAGATCAGTTCTGTCGATTCCTAGGTTTTTCGCCGTCGTTGAATCTTCGTTACAAATCTCCTTTGCCGTTTCTTTTCCTCCTATCGCACTAGCTTCATTGATCCCGTCACGGGCTGGGGAACGTGAACCAACGGAAGAGTGGATTTCAACCCATTGGCCAACTGATTTGGTCCTCTCCTGGGAATGTATTTCATCTACTCGACTTCTCACACTTCGACGATCCACGATTCCACTCACCTATCAATCTTAAGTAACGACCTGCACCATAAAAGTTAGTTGCGTTGTCTGAAAGAATGTCGATAGGTGATCCACGGCGACAGACAAAACGACGGTTGCAGGAAATACAGGATTGCGTTGTTAGGTCATATGCCACCTCTACGTGTACACAGCCCGTACAGTAAGGCAGGTAAAGACAGCGATCCACCATTTTACATTAGACCTACCAAGTTTGACTAAAATAGGGCCAAAGTTATCCAAGCCAACATAGCTAAACGGGCGAACAAAGGGTGACAATCGAGCGTCTGGCAAAGGGGCCATTCGGGGGGTGACGGGTTTTGCCTTGAATTGACGGGACATTTGTCGAGCAAGAACTCTTAGTTGCGGGATATAGAATTCCTGCCGAACACAATTGTTTCAACATTTCCATAAAGATATTTCCGATGGTGATCGTTGATCAGTAACTGAGTAACTTTGTGACACTTCGGCAGTATGATGGGAAATTTAAGTACGATGTTCGCTATCGTAGTGCTGCCAGTTCTGCCGTCGACGCGTAGTACTCCGTACTCGTCTACGAAAGATGTTAACTGATATAACGGGCTAGACTTTGGTATAGTTTTGCGTTTCTCCCTTGGCAGATTCTTATTTCGGGAAAGAATTGCCACTTTATCGGGAAAAACATCAGCTACAACTATTTTCCTTATAAGCGTCAGTGCCTCTTGGAGCTCCGCTCGCTCACGTCAAACTTTAGTTCTCTTCAACCAATGGTCAATAAATCTCTTGAAGCATGTCACGGCTCTGACGAGTCAATTCCAATAAGAAAACCTTGCAAAATCAATCAAAGTACCGGATAATACAACCTTGTGTATGTAGCAGGATCGTAGTTCTTCGTCTGTTTCGGATTTTCTCATTGATGATATCTGCGATGATCTGATCGAATCAAAGCAAGTAAGGTTTTAGAGTCTGACCATAAAAAACATGCTGGAGATGTTGATAAGCTGTGATCTTGTAGGACGAAAGTAAGCTAGCGTATTCCAAGTACTGTCGCCCTCAGCTCAAGGCGGATGATACTGTTGAGTGATATTTCAATGGAGCAACTTTAGCCTTTTGCACTTACCAAGGTACACTGAGGAGATCCGTCTGGTTTCATCGTTCTGCAGTAAAGAGCTGTCAAAACTGTCCAAATAGTCATCTACATAATGATCCTTCAAAACTCTGTCCATAAGAAATATGGTATACCTATAGAAAAGGTAGGTTCCGAAACAGGAAACGTTGTGAATGTCAATCGGTTGGGATAATTTCGACTTGTTGAAACATTTCCGTAATGTCACTAGTTATTGCAAACGGCCTTAGACGAAAACGGAATAGGACGAAGGGCAAGGAGTCAAGAGGTCGGACCCTGCGATGAGCACCGAGTTTAGGTAGATTCCATTTGTTCTAGCAGCCGCATCCCAAACTAGCCGCACTTTTTCCGGTTTTTTTGGGTTGCAGTAAGTAACAAATGCGTTTGGGGTCGGCACTCGTCAGCTCGTCCTCCGTGGCAGGATGGGCATTTCCTTTGTCCTGCTACAGAGGTGGTAGCTTGTCTGTTCAGAGGTTTGTTTTGGGGAAACGCATCCGTAGACGCTCCAACCTATGCGTATTTTTACCGCTATCGGCCCGTTTTTACCTTCTCTCATTTTCTGCGGTACAGCTATTGACAAGTTACGTAAACCGATCATTAATCTTGGTATAGCATCCTCGTAACTTTGCACGGGTAGGCCAACCAAATGACGAAATTTGCCTTCAAGTTCGCCAAATCGTAAGGTTTGTGGTGAAAAATTTAGGCCACGTACTGTTCGAGCATTTTCCAATCGGTGACGAATCCGTTTACCAAGCTTGGACACTTCTAGGGTAAATGTTCCCATATTAATAACAGTCCGTATATTCATCACAACCGTCGATAAACCAAATTAAAAATCATTTTTATGTGTGTTATTGGTGTTATTGATATAGGTACAGGCATAGGATTAACTTTTTTGAATGTTATTGAAATAGGTGCATGGAGGTGATGATGTATTTTAGTTAAATACTTTTAAAATGTGATATTTATGAAATTTTGGAAGCTACAAAATTGTTTTTAATTAAAATTTAGTTCAGTTGACTATAATTATTTTCATGGTTCTTGATTGTTGAGTGAGAAATCAAGGTATTTTATGTGAACATTGCCTTATTGTTATTGATATAGGAACTGATAGCCTATAGAAATTATTTGCGATTCATCTTCTGAACGAGCCATATTCGCAGTCTACTTCAGACAAAGTGGCATAATCGGACCTTCTACCTCGAGTTGTTCAGCGAGTTCACTTTCGATTAGAGTGGTAGACGAACCTTCGTCTAGAAGAGCGAATGTGTTGAGAGATTTGGTTGGACCGTCCCGAGCAGCACAATTCAGACAAAAAAGTTACAGCAATTTGATTTTAACTGAATCTTGTTACATATGAGTTGTAGTAACCTACGAGGGACATGCGTACTGCTAGGGGTGGATCGTAATGGGGCTTATGCGAAATAACACTGACTGACCACAATTGTTATACGACAATTTTTGCCTAAATAGTTGCAGATCAGTTTTGCCGATTCATAAGTTTTTCGCCGCTGTTGAATTCTCGTTACAAATCTCCTGTGCCGTTCCTTTTCCTGCTATCGCACATGATTTATTGATCCCGTCAAGTGCTGGGGAACGTGAACCAATGGAAGAGTGGATTTCAACCCATTGGTCAACTGATTTGATCCTCTCTTGAGCCTGTATTTCATCTACTCAACTTCTCACACTTCGACGATCCACTTCATCGTCCTCTTTTTCCTAATATTACTTCAAGCAGCTGAGCTTTTTCCTAAAAAAAACTTGTTTCTACTTCCAGATTCATTTGCTTTCTTTCGAACTCACGTCTTTCCGCTCAGTGCTTGAGCTCCAGCTGAAGACGTTCTCGCCTGCTAGCTGAGCTAAGTTTCGATGATGTTGACGATTGATAGACGGGCAGGGGAAGGCATTTAGGACAAGTCCAATTCTTGTCAACAATGGAGTCTGAAACTCCTGCGCAGGAAAAGTGCCACCAGCCCCCACAATTGTCGCAAGCGACGAAGTTATCGGCGCTATCGGGCCTTTCGCACGCAACGCAGCTGAAGAGATGGTCGTTTTGATTGTTACAATGACCAGTATCGTTTGTGTGTCGAAACATTTTTTCTTGAAGTTTGTTCTCGTAGAACTACACAGGCAAACACTCTTCTTGATAGCAAGTTTTATTAGATGCTTCAAGTTGCAATTCATACCAAAGATAGCCCCACATCTGTTACTAATAATTACTTACAAAATAGTGTTCCTCGATTTTAATAAAATTTATTAAGCTCCTTGGAGTCTATTCCTTGCTTAACGACCACTGTTTAACAAATAGAAATATTTAACAAGGGCAAGATATTGCAAAGTCTAACCTACCTCAAGCTGTATGTTAGCGTAAATTCACGCACCATAAATCGTTGTAATCTATAAAATGCGCAGTATTTTAGCTAGTAGATTTAAAGTTAATGTTAGCAAATTAATTCATGTACGGTAACCTACTAAATAATACCTTTGTTTAATACAAACTTCGAAATTAATTGGTTTGAAGAGGAAGTGTTGCCAGTCGTGGAAGGTCGCGGCTATACAGTCAAACCTCTATGAGTCGATATAGAAGGGACCATCGACTCATGGAAATATCGAGATGTGGAAGAGTATTTATATGGAAAACTGTTTCCCAGTAACCTAGAAAATATTATATAATATGGCATAATTTGCTTCCATGAGTCGACACCAAGTCATAGAACATCGACTCATCACTCTCCTTTTCCTATTCGCTTTGACGAAGCTGCGCTGTTGCCATCTAGTGGAGACGGACGTGTGCGTGAAATCACTGTACACCCAGGTTTTTTTTTACACGGTTTGGTTTTAGTCGTTTAAGACCTAAAGCGTCGATAAAACAATGAGTTAACCCCACGAAAAAATTCACAAAAAATCAAAGAAAATTCAGGGGGTATTTAAAAAGCTGTGAAAGTTCAGGTTAACCGAGAAATTAATGAATTCCAACCGTGTAAAAAAAAACCTGGGTGTATTTCAATATGGTGAAGTATAGGAAGTATATTTTAAAATGCTTCTAAAATGTTATTAACAGTGATATATTGAAAACTTTTAAAAAAGTAGGATTAGAAATTTTAAAAACTACATGTTAGACTATTTATCTACACATGTTTTTTCAATCAAAATAATTCGATTCTCGTGTTAGAAAATTAAATTTCTAACCCGAAAAATCGAACTATTTTCAGCTAAAATGTGTTTTAACGTTTTAATAAGCATTTCAAAATTGACGTCCTATATCCCTTGCCGGGTAAAATAGAAACGCATCATCCGAACCCCATTTTGTTTTCTCGCTTTCGTCAGGGCCAATTATCAGCCACGTGTACGTTGCACTGAGTAGTATTTCAGCCCTAATCCTGGCCAAAAGTCAAAAACATTTTTTTAGATATTTCGATATTATTTTTCGTTTTTGAATTCTCAAATAGTGATACTAATTTGCCACGGGATTTTTGAAATAATATTGTTTACTTGTAAGCGATGCTGGCTGTCATAACTTCACCATAATTTCAATGCTAGTTTTATCGCAATTGTGCATTGGAAAATGTGCAAGTTTCATAATGTTTTTCTTGATTTTTAAGATGAAAGTCAATATAGGTGTCAATAATGAGGATATTTAAAACTTTTTCAAGCATGATTCGATCTGAAACTTTTTTCAGATGATCCATAATCATGGTATAAATTGCTAGCTTTTTATCCACCTTTTTACAAGAATATGTTTTACAAAACAGAACTTTTGATTAGGTTCCAAACCAGTTAAGAAAATTATTTTGAGCTTTTTAGTGGAATGTCTTCACTTGCCATAAGACGAGTTTGTACAATCCCATTTAGTTCCACCACTTAATTGTACCTTGACAAATACGTATTTCGACCTCAACAGTAAGGTCGAAATACGTATCTGTCAAGCTACAATTAAGTGGTGGAATTAAATGGGATTGTACAAACTCGTCTTATGACAAGGATTCCAAACCAGTCCAAGCTACAAAATTGTCAGCGTTGGAAAGATTGTAGTTTCCTTAATAAGCTTCATAAAAAAACATTTCACGCATACTTACGCATTCGTGATTTATTTTTAAAGTAGTAGTAAATGTAGGTAGGCGAAAATGTGCGTTCTGAACTGCCCAAGCGAAAATCCTATACAAATCTTAATTTCATTTTTCCACGATGTACTCAACTTAAGTCGTGATTTTCGTAAGAAGAAATATCATATAAACCCGTCGGAAACTATAATGAATGTTTCCGCTGAAGAAATGAAGAAAAACCATCCAGCCGTTTTCGAGTTATGCGGATACGAACACAGACCATTTCATTTTTATTATATAGAAGATAGATAGTGAAGTTTGCTTTAAAATGCTTGAAAAAAAAATCATGGTTTCGTGTGCCAAACCTCACATAAATTGCCAAGAAGAAGAAGTCCCACATTTTACACTTACTACACTTGAATATTACTTCGCAGACCTTGCGTTTTAGAAATCCTCGATCTTTATACAGATTTGCTCTCTACCAAATTTTATGTATATCTACCTTCTATAGAAATTCCTCCCGCCTTGGATGATGCAGTCGATACTACAACGTTACACATCGTGAAGGCTTTCGAGGAAGCTTGCCCTTTGCGTTCTGTAAAAACCTCAAGAGGAACCCCGTGGTGGAATTCCGATTTGGCTAAGCTCAGGAAGCAGTGTAGAAAGAGTTGGAACAGACGCCATTCAGCAGGGACGGATTCTTTCAAGTTGGCTCGCAAAGCTTACAAGAAGACTTTACGATCTACTGAACAATCCGGCTGGAAAAACCTTTGTGCAAATGTTTCAAATTGGAAAGTGAAGCCAGTCGATTGAATAAAATTCTTGCGAGATCCAAGGATTTCCAAGTTGGCGAAATTCGTAAGCCAAATGGCGATTACACTTCTTCTGACAAAGAATCGTTAGAGCACTTATTTGATACGCACTTCGCTGGATGTATCTATATAACATCTTCGGATGTTCCTGATGTCTTTTCATGTAGTTATGGGTCTTGGGCTCAGGCTCGTAGAATCATAACTACTGAATCGCTACAATGTGCTCTTAAAAATTTTGCTCCTTACAAATCTCCAGGGGAAGATGGCATCTATTCCGTTCTTCTTCAGAGGGGTTTTGAGCATATCAAACATGTTTTGAAAAAACTTTTAGTATGCAGTTTTGCTACTGGGTATATTCCAATATCCTGGCGGGATGTCACGGTAAAGTTTATCCCAAAAGGAGGACGTGCTTCATATGAAAAAGCAAAGAGTTTTAGACCCATCAGTCTGACCTTATTTTTTCTAAAATGCTTACAACGTATTATCGATCATCACATTCGTGATGACTGTTTGGCAAACATGCCTCTTCATGTTAATCAACATGCTTACCAATCTGGAAAGTCCACCGTGACTCTTCTACACAAGGTATTCCACGACTAAAGGTGTGCGCCGGTCCGAAATTCAGCGGCGGCGGCGCTTGTCAGAAATTTAGTTGGCGGCGGCGGCTTTTTCGGCGTCACGCCGAAAGCCGTTTTAACCGGGGCGGCGGCGGCGTGAATCGGCGTGGCGATTTTTTTATTCCGTTTCTTTAAGATTTTCTTTTTTCGGGATATTTTCAAGACATTAACGGAAGAATCTTAAAATTTCGCCTGAAACTTCTTTGATGTTTCAAGAATTCTTTGGAATTACCAACAAAAGCTCTTTGGAATTAAAAAAAAAATGTTTGGAAGTTTAGCAGGAAATTCGTCGGAATTTACATGAGAAATTTTTCAGAATTTTCACGAGGGTTGTTCCAAATTTCTACAGAAAAATGCTCGGAATATCCACAGAAAGTTACTGTTGAGTATTTTCCGAAATTTACTTGAAAATTCTTCATAATTGTAGAAGAGTGCGGCTGGTAGAAATGGTGTTTTAATGTTGGCTTGCTCAGTCTAGTTTTATCTAGAATCATTAGGAAGGCTAGTTTGGCATAACATAGCTTAAAGAGAAAGCGCTTTCAAGGGAAATTCTCCGGAATTTCAACGGCAAATTATTTAGAATTTTCAAGGAAGATTGTTCAAAATATAGATCGGAAAATTGCTCAGATTTCGGCTAATCGGCTAAACGACTTTTTGGCCAAATGATGATTTTAGCCGAACGACACTTTTCGCAAAAAATGCCATTTGGCCGAAATCATTGTTTTTTGAAAAGGACATTTTGAACCAAATGGCTCTTTTAGCCAAATGACCATTCTTACCAAATTGCATTTTTGGTCAAATGATCTATCTGGTCAACAGACTTTTTCGGCCGAACGGCATTTTCAGTCAAATGACCTGTTAGAACAAACAAAATTTTCGGCCGAATGTTCCTTTTGGCTGTTTGTCGCTTTCGGCCAAACCAGTTTCAGATAAACGTTCAGTTCGTCTCGGCTAAATGGAATTTTTCTAGATGACTTTTGGCTTAAAGGCCGAAGAATTTCCCAAGGAAACTGCGAAGAATTACCCAAGGAAACTCCGAAGAATTTCCCGAGGAAACTCCGAAGAATCTCCCAAGGAAACTCCGAAGAATTTCCCAAGGAAACTCCGAAGAATTTCCCAAGGAAACTCCGAAGAATTTCCCAAGGAAATTCCGAAGAGTTTCCAAAAGAAAACTCCGAAGAATTTCCCAAGGAAACTCCGAAGAATTTTCAAAGGAAATTCTGTAAAATTTCAAAAGGAAATTCCGGAGAGTTTCCAAAGTAAATTCCGAAGAGTTTCCAAAGGAAACTCCGAAGAATTTCCCAAGGAAATTCCGAAGAACTTGCCAAGGAAACTCCAAAGAATTTCCCAAGGAAATTCCGAAGATCTTCCTAAGGAAATTCCGAAAATTCTCCCAAGGAAATTCCGAAGAATTTCGGAGTTCTTTTATGGAAAACAAATCCTTCGGTCTAATTACCAGTTCAGCCGAATATTCCTTTAGGCTGTATGTCGTTTTCGGCCAAACCATAGTTGACCTGATAACAGTTTCAGATGAACATTCAGTTCGGCTCAGAAAAATGGAATTTTTACTAGATGAATTTTGGCTTAAAGGCCAGTATCGACTTTAAAAGTAGAAGTTACGTAGTTTTGTTTAATGGTCATTTGTCAAAACGGCTATTTAACACAACGAGTAGCCAGTTATGACCATATCCGTTCAGTAATTATAGTATGCCAAATTATATTTTCGGCCTAACGGCATTTTTGGCATACTGACTTCTTCGACCAAACCAATTACCAGTTCCGCCGTCTGTCACTTTCGGCCAATGGAATTTTCCAAGAATTTCTTATGGACAATACAAAAAAATTCCTGTAGAAATTCAAAGAAATTTCTTGAAAACTTCAAGCATTTTGCTCACAAAACCAAAGATTTTTTGATGAAATTTACATTTTGAAATTTTTTTCGCTGAAACTTTTGAAAGTTTTCGTCGTGAAAACTCCAAAGAGTCTCCCGCGGATATTCCGAAGAATTTTCTGCTTTAATGTTGGCTCTAGTCTAGTAGTCTTAAACAATCTAGATTGATAAATTCAACGAAGCATCCGTTCTACCAATCACAAACTCCTACAATTATGAAGGATTTTCTGTGTAAATTTTGAAGAATATTTTCCTGTTGAAATTTGGAATAAGTTCCCGTTAAAATTCTTAAGAGAATATCATTTAAAATCTCGAAAAATTTTCCTCTGAAATTTCAAACATTGTTGCTCCTCTTGGTAATTTTAAAGAATTCTTAAAACTTCAAAGTAGTTCCCGTGGGAAATGTGAAAATAATTTTCAAATGCATGTTCTGGAAAAACTTTTGAAAAAATCTGGAGAAGTCGATCCAATTTCGGAGAAATTCAAAATATTCTTCCGTGAAAATAATCAAAACGGACTGCATCCGAACGACACTTTTGGCCTAATGTCATTTTGACCAAAGGGCAAATTCGGCCGATTGAGCTATTTGGCCAACCGTTTTTTCAGCCAAATGAACTGTTCGACCAAATGACAAAGGCCAAATAACTTTAAGCTAGATAGTCTTTTACACAATGGTCTATTCGGTCAAGCAACCCATTCAACCAAACAACTTTCAGCCTTGTAGTCTTCGGCCAAATGGCTTCCTGCCAAACGATCCTTTTCCGTACAAACATTCAGCGCTTTTTTTTGGATTTCAACGGGAAATACTTGGTAATTTCCACACGAGTTTTTTCTTAGTTTTTACGGATTTTTTTTCTTTATTTCAAAAAGAAATTGTTCGAAATTTTCAAGAAAATAATTGGTTCTTCACAAAAAAATCTCTGGAGTTTCAACGTGATGTTTTAGAAATCAATCAGTAAATTCTACGGAAATTCCACTGAATCTCCGGAAGTTCCACTGAAAATTCTGCGGACTTCTTCAAATTTGAGTGGGCATGGAAAACTATAGACCAGCGGCGTGGCAAATTTTAAAACGGCGACGCGTCGATGCCAAAATGCCGGCGGCGGCGGCGTGCCTAAAAGTGTCGGCGGCGGCGCACACCTCTATTCACGACATCGAGAAAGCATTTGCTCAAAAGCAATCATACTTGGGTGCATACTTTGATATTGAGGGAGCTTTTGACAACGTTTCTTTCGATACAATATTGGAAGCCGCACGTTGTCATGGACTACCTAATATAATAATCAAATGGATTCACTAGATGCTTAAAGACAGACATCTCTACTCGACACTACGTCAAGCAGCGATTAGGAAATTAAGAGTCTGTAGCTGCCCCCAACGTGGAGTATTATCTCCACTTTTGTGAAACCTCGTTGCAGAAGGTAGAACGGGTGCAGCTAAGATTGGAACAGTCCCAATCACTGGGTAGCCACTGAACTGTCTTTCAAGCGGAGATATTTGCCATCATGTGTGGAGTGCAATCTGCACTGCAGCAACGCATTGTGGGCGAAGTAATATACTTCTGTTCAGATAGCCAAGCAGCTATTAAAGCTCTCGCTTCGGCCAACTCAAGGTCGAAGTTAGTAATCGTTTGTCAAACTCAAATTGAGGATCTGAATTTAGTTAATACTTCACACCTTATATGGGTACCTGGTCAATCTTCCATAGCTGGAAATGAATTGGCTGATAAGTTAGCCCGTACTGGAGCATCACAAGATTTTATTGGTCCTGAGCCAGCTATTCCAATATCTAAGTGTTGGGTGAAGCGTTTGATTGGGCTTCCACTCAGCACAAACGGCATTGGAGTAGTTTCGATTCATGGCGACAAACAAAATTGTATATCCGAGAGCCATCTCCGGTAGTAGCAAACTATTTAGCTAATCTGTCTAAACAGAATTGCAGTGTCTTAGTCAAGGTCTTGACAGGTCACTGTCGCCTCAACTATCATATGGAAAATATTCAACGTGTTGAATCATTTGTCTGTGATGGTTGTGAGCCCGATTATGGAATTTCTTATCATCTGATATGTAACTGCCCAGTTTATGCGCAATTGCGTTTCCAAATATTTGGTAAACACTTACTTAGTGAAATTGACTACAGAAACCTGAACCTTCAAAGTATTCTGTTGTTCATAAGCCGTTGTGGTAAGGAGCTATGAACTTTTGGACGTTTATACGTTGTATGCCCTCTTTAAGGGTCCCTTTCCCAAACTGCCCATTTTTCTCCCATCCATATTCCTTTCCTTTTTGTTCAATTCCTTTTCCGTCAGGTGCGTGATGAGAAAGGCTGTGAAGGCGATGGCACAAAACCCCCACGTGTCGTGCCCCTGGAGCCGATGTTCTGATACCTGATACCCAAACTAATTCTAGTTGTAAGAAGAATCACAAATAATGTAAAATGAATTGTACAAAACAAAACTAAATATCCGGCTCCGTTACGCTAAATGGCCTTCTTGAGCCTTCTAAGGGTCTGTCTCATTTGGAGAATTAAACTGAAATTAAACTTAAAAGTGACATTTCAATAATTATCAAATAACCCTGCTCGCAGAGCAAGATTACTTTTGACAGATATCGAATCATTTTCTACCGATTTCCTATTGGAATTGCTGGGTAGCACCAGCCATTCTTATAACGGGGTGATTTTTTAATTTTCGAACTGTCACTTTTAAGTTTAATTCTCCAAATGAGACAGACCCTAAAGAAAAGCAAGATTATAAAAAACCATTGCATTGAAGGAGAAGAAGAAGTCCCACATTCAGCACTCCGAGAAATTTTCTGGAAGAATAAATTGTAGCCGTATAATGAAACATGAATTCAAGATGACTTTAGAAGAGTGTGCTCGAAAAAAAATAATCAAATGACATGGATTTTTGAATGTGAGATACGAAACGGAACAGGTTTCCTTTTTACAAAATATTTGAATCACCTCTGCAACAATTTTTAAAATATGTTGCTAGTTTCCGTCTATGCAGCTTTGGTTGGATTTTGGGTTTCATCAGAAGCAGCTGAGTAGTGAAAGCTAACGTGCTCCGTAGCACGAGTCCCACGGAAGGATAGTGATTGCATCTTATTCATATTTTACATTTTTGATTCGTTGTCTACATATATAGCTATACATATATATGTGTATGTGGACGCAGATCAGAAGGAATTAATTTTGGCTGTTACGCCCTTTTCAAATGTTGGTCTAGATATAATCGATTAAATGCTGTGATTATGCACATAGTGTTTTCGAATTTGTTTTTAAATAATATCCATACTTGCAAATACCATAAAAATCGTCATTCAGCTTTGATTGATTAAATGTAGACATGCGAGACAGATTGAGACCATTGAGACAGACTTATGGGCTATAAGCAATAATCTTGTAAAATAAAAATAAAATAAAGATAAAATAAAGATTTTAAGACTATCAAAGCGAATCAAAGTTCCGGCATCAGCTCGACTCCCATATCCAGCGCAAACTGAGCTTCTTCGCCAATCAAATAAGGACAATTAACGGTAGCAGCGAGTGGTGACAATTGCAATACAATCAGGCAGCCATTCCTTCAGCAGCAGTGAAGAAGCTAGCGATCTCATCACCGACCTGGAAAACAAACAAGGCCTCACGTGGCAGCAAACCAAGCTGGCTCCTGGGGATGCGTTTGCTGCTACCATGACCGCGTACCCCAAATATGCAGAAATCGGTGCATGATAGCAGGATTTTGTTGGAGTGAAGACCTCACCTTTTCGCAAAGTCCAGTTTAATCGCAAATTTTAATTTGCCGTGTACTGCAACTACAAGTGGAGTTCTTTAAGTATCGCTTTATTTTACATACATTTTATTTCTATTTTTAGTATCTATTTTGCTTGACTTCACATCTAATTTACTTAAAATTATACTGCTCTGAGGACATCACAGAGCCTATTTTTATACAAAATTCTTATCTTGTATCGACACCATGTTGAATTCCGGCTTAATTGGTTACTCAATTATGACAAATGCCTAAAAATGTGAATTGATTTATTGTTTTTGGGAATTGCAGGGAACAAAATACGTATCTTTACGAAGAAGAAATGTGTTTCGAAATTATTGAAATTGATGAAATCAAAGTACATATGGGTTTGAAATGAAAACATTCGTCTTATATTGTTTGATACTGCTATTTTTTCAGGGTTCAAAATTTTATTTCTCAAACTTTGAATACTTTTTGAATTTGTGCCTTTAAAGATCTTGGCTCAAGATCGGCTTCTATAAAAGGATCGTTATTGGAGTAAAATGACTGACTTTCTGTACAACTATGTTGTACGAGAAAGGCAAAACAATGGGGGCGGTTCATTCATCAGTGCTTTTACTTACTTTTACTTCATCAGTGCTGCCACCCGGAAAAGTTTTGGGAAAAAGTAGAATCATGGAAATATGACATGGCATGATATAGAAAATGAGTTTTAAAATGCCTCTACAACGTTATAACAAAATTTTGGTCACACAATTTTTAGTTTGTGGGGTTATAAATTTAACAATCTTAAGCATTAACTGCTTATTCGAAAAAAAAATATAAAAATCGAGTTATCATGTCTGCATGGTGTGCTTTTAAAATTCTAACCCTTTAAATAAAGATTTTTTTAAAAAACATCTTTTTTTTTTCTTTGTCTGTTAAAAAACATCTTTAATTTTTATTTTATAACAAAAATATACTTCATTTCCTATACCACACTGTGTGAAATTTCAATGATTCTACTTTTTCTCTGGATGACAGCTGGCGGTCTTCTCCTCCCCTATGTAGTGCTAATAACTTAGAGAAACAAAATAATTCAACGAACACATACCCCAAACCTTCTGACCATAAAAACAAGTGACATCTTTCAGATCAATTTGTATGATTAACACTATAGGCTTCATTCGTTCATAAAATCGTTGTTACTTAATTTTTCAAATGACAGTTGTTTTTCAACTATTCTGCTCAGGTTTTTCATCAATCTCTTAGCCAACTCTTCTAATTTCTGGACATTACAAGAAAAATATTAGATATATATATATATATATATATATATATATATATATATATATATATATATATATATATATATATATATATATATATATATATATATATATATATATATATATATATATATATATATATATATATATATATATATATACATATATATATATATATATTTATTTTAATCAAACGCTCATGTTGTTATGTATGATATTGCCATCCGTCTTTTTGTTTCATCTTTTCAGAAATCAAGTCTATTTTTCAATCTGTGTACCAGAAGGATGAATATTCCCCGATTTATACCAGGACATTTCCTGACGAACTTTCAGTAACTCTGAAGACATCCTAAATCAAAAACTAGCTGGTTTTGAAGAAAGGTCCTCCCTCATCCAGGACTTTCGAATAAAAATTTGGTGAGAGAATTCCATTATATACATATATTTACCAAATTACATTGAAACTGTATGATTATATACCAAAAAAAAATAACCATCAGGGCACCCAATTGAAGCGATTTGGATAGGAAGAGTGGAATCGCCAACTTCCTATTGTTAACATTTCGTGGATAAAGGGCGGGCTCTTCTCCCCATCTATTGGGTCAATCTGGGAAACGAAGGCTAGATTATAATATTGCATGTACGAACTTTCTTCTGGAAGGAGATTCTCTATTCATCCCGTGGATTCGCATAAGCGTCTTTGCTTATGGAACCACCCCACCCATTTTTGGCCCTTCATACAGGAGTCTGATGAAATACAAACAATAGCATAATCATGATCAAATCGTTTGTCAGATATGGCCAGTGCTATCGGCAGGTGCCTTGCTACAATAGATGGTAGTATCATCATCATCATCATCATCATCATAAGCAATAATCTTGTAAAAAGCTTGAAAGAATAAGGATACCCAGAGAATCATATTAAATGAACCCTTGAAATCAGTCTCTTGCTATTCAAATCTACTATCAACTAGCCAAGAGAAATTCTGTACATATTAAAATTAAAAGGAAATAATCTGTATTCGTATCTGCATGCACTCGAAATCGGCTGTAAGGATTTGCTCAGTAACTGTTCGTTATAGTTTCTGATAGGTTTATGTGATATTTTCTCATGCAAAAATCACGAGTAAATTGAGTAAACTAAAATTAAGATTCGTATTGAAATTCAGCATTGGCAGTTCACAACGCGCATTTTCGTCTACTATGCAGGACAATGTCTGTCGGTTTAACCAGTCTTATAAATATAATCAACTTATTACGTGAGCATGTAAGATTTCTTTCACAAAAATGTGCGTAAGAAAATGACAAATTCTGCTCCCCCCATAAGCGCTTATGTAATATGTGTGCGGGTCGCGGGTCGAAGAGTAAATGTAAGAATACGATAAAACTATTTAGAAATATGAAGTGAAACATCTTTCCCGTGCATAAAGAAAAAAGGTCAAACAGTGTGTTAGGACTTTCCCAATCATTCTATCAATAAAAAAAATGTTGCGTAATTGAAATTTTATCAAAACATTTATATTTTTGTATCGGATTTTCAGTTAAATGTTGAATTGTTCTATTGGCATTAAATACTTGTTTGTATACAATCTTACACGAATACCACATTTAGTTATGCATCTCTCAAAATGACATAATAACTTACACTTACATGATGTCGATTGCCGGTTGAGAACTGATTGACGAAAGATTTGACGATTTACTCCTCAAGAAGTTCTATACGTTCCATATAAATAAACATTCACTTATTACTTTCTGTACAAATGCTTGTTCAAGCACACGCACCTTGAACTATTTACGTATTATTTTAGGCTATGACTTATTCGGTATCACCACATAACTATACAGATTTACAGTTGCTTTCTTTCGTAAAAATCGAAGGAACATTGCATGCTCGTGCTTTCTGGTTTTTCAAGGATTCAATTCAATTGTTTGACTCTAACACGACACGTACCCAATTAAAAACTCCGACAACTATAGTAAATAACAAACAGCCTTCTATCGCAAATGGGGTTTCCATGCACGGTGATTTGTCACACATCTTTCACACCGTTCGCAGTGCGTGTCCGAGCCGGCTGAGGTCGGTAGGACCGGCATCGACAACAACGCTGGAACCGGTTCCGGTGTCTATTGCACCTGTTCGCGTAGGGCCGCCGCCGCCGCCACCGCCTGCACCGATACCTCGGCCTCCTCCTGCTCCACCGCCGGCTCCTTGCGGGGGTAGCGTTAGACTGTGATAGGACGCGTGGTGGAAGTAGTGCGGTGGGATTGCACCGAGGGGTGCCATCATTAGTATCGGGTGAATCGGAAAGTCATAGCCGCCCAAGGCGGGATGCGGATACGGGAAGAAAGGAGGAATATTCGCTCCGGGCAGAGTGCTGGCAGGTGGGAGGGTTGGCGTTTGGAGGAGACCCGGTATTCGAGGATTGTCGTCCAGAAGATTTAGTTTGTCGTGATGGGCTTTGGAGGATTTCTTCGGGCTTTGAGTAATGGGAGTAGACCGGCCGTCTGGAGTCATTAGGCTTTCGATGGTAAAGGCTCGTTTAGGCCGTAGCGGTGTGGAGGTTTCAGTGATAGAAATAGGGGAAATTGGAGCTGGAATGGACACAGGAGAGTGGGGCTCTATTGGTGAGTGAAGCATGGGCTGGTGGATGGGGTCAACCATCGTGGGACAGTATGCGTCGGCACCGGAGTTTTGCGCCAGGAATATCCGGTTGATGTTGGCCAGAGCAGCCAGTTCTTCGTTCAGAATGTCCTTGTCGGTTTTGTGCAACTTGAAGCGTTTTCGCCGTCGGAGAAGACTTCCATTCTCGAACATGTCGAAGGCTTGCGGATGGAGAGCCCAGTATGCCCCCTTGCCAGGTCGATCTGGTCTTCTTGGCACCTTGATGAAGCAGTCGTTAAAGCTAAGGTTGTGGCGTAGTGAGTTTTGCCAGCGTTGGGTATTTTTCCGGTAGTATGGGAACCGGTCTGTAATGAATTTGTAGATGTCACTTAATGGGAGCATCTTTTCCGGCGAGCTCCAGATAGCCATTGCTGTCAGCGAGATGTATGAGTAAGGTGGCTTTTGGTCACCGTATGATTCGCGGGATGGTCGTGGCATATTGCTAGGATTTTTTCTGAGCACAACTGCACGCAAAATTTGGGATTGTTTCTTGGAACGATTAGGAACTATTTGTTGACCGACGGATCATCCGAAGGTTTACATTGTTCGTAAACACATCATGTTCTATTGTAATCGATTGCGATAGTGCAATTCGTGTTCAAATATAACCTCCGATTCTCACAAGTTCACTAGTGTTATTTCCATATACGAAAAAAGTGTCCATATCGAAAACTGTTGGAATCACGGCGACCGATTCATACTGCTCAATGAGAAGAGGAACACAACACGGGACGTCGCGAGTTCAACACGAGACTACTCGCGAAATCCAGCTCCCTGGTAACGCACACGTTCCGTTCTCTTGCTTGTTTGTTATAGACTGTTTTATCAAATCAACAACCGAAGGTGTTGAAATGTAGAATGATATGTTAAAGCAGTGGCAGTAGCGGAGGTAACAAGCGAACAAGCAAGCAAAAAAAAAGTGAGCATTAAGAAGCTTAACGCGAAAGAAGGAACGATTGAAAACAACATGAAACATGAATCCCTCCGCGCCTTGGGAGAGATAGCAGAAGAGAAACAAAAAAACAACAAAGAGGCGTGGGCTTTACATCAGGAGCCCCTGCCGCATGCAAGCAGTCGCCGCGTGAAAAGTCGCGCTTACGAAGCGAGCTGTGCGGTTGTTGAGATTGAGCAAAGCACACTCTCGGCCGCGATCACTTTCTCACCACACGCACGCACAATTTTCTCTCCGCGTGAATAAGCATGTATTTGTGGATCCGTAGAGACCACGCGAGAGAAAATTCGCTGAGCTTTTCAAGCTGACCGTGTGCTGACAATCGACAAAAAAAAAACTGTTCAAAGCAAAATACCAAAAGAAAAACTACACTCTCATAATATTTACCGATCCTTGCTACTCATACCGCCGCTGTTGCGCGAACAATGGTTTCTCTGTACATATTTACTCTTTTTCTCCCTTCTTCGCTTCGGTGTGGCTTTTCACACCATTCTCTCCCTCCCACCGAACGCAGCGCAACACTGAGCAAGTTTGTTTTCCTCCATTTACTGTGTCCGACCATGCCTGCTCTTTAGATAAACTTTCGCTCCTCTTTTCAGTCTCTCTTTCCTTCCAACCACGCTGACACAAGTATAGGGAAGGCGTGGCCTTCGTGGGCTGACAATCGCGAGCGCGTCGCTGATGGTTTCCAGTGGTGGAAAATCAATGTTTGACTGCGAGAGTAGGCTACGGCGACTACGCATACGAGCGAGCGAGGTGAAAAGTACACAAACAATATTTTATGGTTCGGCCAAAATGGAGAGTACGGGGAAGTGTAACCCGGGCTCTCGGTCGTCGCCGCCGTCGTCGTCGTCAGACAGGATTGCCGCTTATATGGCGGTCGAAGAGCACCCAGCAAATCGTATCATGCTGCGTCAACAGGATGGGTTGGATTGTTTCCCCAACAGCGATGCATGTATAGTTTATTCAATAATGGATTACAATAAATAAATCAAATAGTTTATTGAATGCAATTCAATTGTAAGCTTGCCCGGCGAAGGAATCGGGCAAGGGGATTACGGATGAAATTGGGATTTCTGTCGAATAATAAAATAAAATTGTTTAGGGTTTGCCGTTTAGCGCATTCAATGGCATAAAGTTAACTGTGTGTAGACTTCACTAGCTGTCAGGATGGAATAGAATAATATTTCACAGCCAGTAGTGTATGTTGATTAATAACATTGTGGAACGATTTTTTGTAGTTGGCGATTAGTTAATTAAATTTCTGAAATTAACTAACATTCAAATGTTTTATACTTAAAAAATTGCAAAGGTTAGACTGATACATTTTAGCCAGCCTGGCCACGGGTTTTAGCCATTATGTCGAATAATGAGAATTAGGAAGCAAATGGGTATTTTGCTTATTATTGTGACAAAAAGATCCTACGAAATTGGTGCTCTATATTTCTATTTCGAGATGTAATGAGTTTGTTACCGTGAGATAGAACAGTTCGCCTAATTAGTTTTCTGCTCACGAGTTCCGGAATTGAATGCTATTAAGCTCGGAAAATCCAAAACTGGAATAGAGACACGGCAGGTATTTCGTCGTCCATCGTCGTGTAGGGGCTAAAATCAACGAAAGCAACGTCCATTGGCTAGAGCTCCACTATAGCAGAACGTTTCTTCTAAGATTACGCTTTAGTGAGTTTGGCAAAAAAATGTCTCTTTTATTGGTTTTCGAGACTATGACGAAAAGATGAATATGCCTACCTTAACCCTTAACAAATAAAAAAACCCTGATTAATCCACCTAGCGGTGATGATGCCTTTCTCGCTCGTTCAAAATAGTTGATAAACATATATGAAAAGTCTAAAATAACAATTGGTGAATAAGACATATTTTTCACATTTATTTATACCAGATGAACCGGCCTAGAGTCGAAGATCTCGTAAATAAAGATAGAATGAATTGAAAATTCAAATTTGTTATAATTGCTGCCGGATGCAATTTGTTGCAAGCAAATCGGATGAGGTTAAGTGCCCGGAAAATGTGATGAGGTTGTGCAATTGCACAAATCGAGTTTCAGGCATAGTATAAAAATTTGTATTTTGGCCATAACTTTTGAGCCCATAGTGAGTTCGGGCTGATTTTTAATGTGAAACAATGAGACAGGATTAGCCGTTTAAATAATCAGTTCAGGATAAGATTTCGAAAAATGAGTTAGTTTTTTTGCACACATGCACATACACATACTTCTTCTGAAAAAGTTCGTATCGTTTGCTTTGAATACGAGAAAAGCAAAAAAAACGGTGGTGAGAATAATCAAATGTTTCCATTTATCAAACTTTCGAGTGCTTTCCGTTTTGAAGCCAAAATCCAGCTGAAACTTCTATCATCCAATCAATAAGTTAGCTTTTTCGAAATTGTTGTTTTGAATAATATGATTCTTCATATAAATAAAAATTCAGATGACCCTTCCAGTCAAAAATTGTATTTCGTTTCATTATTTCAGTCGATTCTTTGGCTTATTTAAGGTCAACTTTCCCAAAGAACCCATATTTTTTTAAGCCTCTAACTATTAAATCCAAGGGCCTCATACGCCTGTCACTGGCGAACAGAGCTCGTGTACTCTGCATCGAAGCTTAGAACCGGTGTTAGAGCGCAATCGTTAATGTGAACATTTTTATATTCGGTTAGTTACTGCAAATAAATTCTTTTTCGAGTCCCTATGGACGAATCCAAGTAAAAATAAGAAGAAGACACACGACGGTGTTAACTTTGACAGATCCTACAGCACATCATAGGAAGATCATTTTAAAATGCTTATAATAAATTCTAGACAAATTGTAATTAAAATCTGATTGATGTACGGTACGGAAAAAGTTCCGAATTTTATAATAGATACATTGTTGGAAAATATACAAAAAATTGAGATAAGCTTCTAAATATATAATTCAGAACTTTTTCCGTATCGTACATCAATCAGATTTTAATTACAATTTGTCTAGAATTTATTGTAAGCATTTTAAAATGATCTTCCTATGCTGTGCTGTAGGATTTGTCAAAGTTAACACCGTCGTGAGTCTTCTTCTTATTTTTACTTGGATTCGTCTATAATCAAGCAGGTATCTCAAGCATCCCACATCGTTTTATTGCTGCATGATTGAGTGTTTAATTTTGATAAAATATCGAAAACAAAAGTGTGCATAAAAATTGCCTCGTCTTAACAAAAAGGTAGTAGAGAATTAACACTGTTGTTTACAGTTTAGAGCCAAATCCAGATGTTGCACATGTTGGTATAGGGATTCAGTGCTCCGCCTTCTCCCCCTGATTAAATCAAAAGATGTTTTAGTTACAAGATAAAGTTTGTCGCTATCGTCGCTGTCCGGAACATCTTTTGCCGGCGATGATAGGGGAGCTAAATGTCAAAGAAGGAAAATCCATACGATTTGACAGCTTGATACCCAACATGTTCCGGACAGCAGAACAAAGGAAACCGAAGCGACAATCTTTATCTAGTAACTAAAATATCTTTTATTAAATCGAAAACAAAAACCGAAAACGTGTGCATGTGTGAACCGGTCTGCAAAAATTCACTCGATGTTCGTTCAAAATCGGGTCAATCTTAAAAAACAGCACTTTTTCGATTTTTGTTTTGAATTTAAAAAATATTTAGTGGCGTAAAAAAATATAGGTTAATTGGGAATGTTGACCTTAAATAAGCCAAAGAATCGATTAAGGGAATGAACATTTTTGACGAGAAAGGTAAATTTTTGCACTTTTCAACAAGATTTATAAATTTGATCCGACTTAAAAAAAATCTGAAGAGAATTCTACTGGGGTTGCTTTTCTGGAAAGCATTTCGCAGTAATTGGTATGAATGTATGACGAATTAAGTACTGTCCATTTAATTCCACCAGTTAATTTTCGTTATCTTTGCAGATACGTATTTCGACCACAACTGTGTGGTCGTCTTCAGTGTCTTGTACTTGACTCGACTCGACTTGAAGTCGAGTCAAGTACAAGACACTGAAGACGACCACAGTTGTGGTCGAAATACGTATCTGCAAAGATAACGAAAATTAACTGGTGGAATTAAATGGACAGTACTTAATTCGTCTTAGACGGTTTAATACATTCCACTAAAAGAGCTTAATATATTTTTCTATGAATGTATGGTTAAAATTGAATATTTTAATTTCTAAACTGATTCAAAATTATTTATCAGATCACTCTTTACGATTCAAGCACAAAATCTGATAGATAACGCGTGACAGAGCTAGTGTTACCAAAATCAGCATTCTTGAGCTCATATTGTGCAATACTTTATATCGTAATGATAACATATATCGGAAAATCGAAAATCGTTGCTTGCCTTCGTGTAATTTGTTATGGATTATAGCAAGAATGTTTTCGATCATTTAGTAATATAGTTTAGATAATTTAGTAGTTTGTCAATAACTCATTCCAGAGGTTAAATTTCAAAAGTGATATGTGGAGGACTTCTAGAGCGAAGGTTTCTACAACTCTGCCTAATTGTTGTTTCTATTGCACTAATAACAGAGTTGTAGCGCTAGATGCAGTAACTTATTATACAGACTGATCGAAATTTTGTTATCATTTAGTATTAGTAACTAGTGCTTTAACTCTGTTATTAGTTGAATTAAAACAACAAACTATTAGGCAGAGCTGTAGAAAAATAATCGCACTAGAACTCTGCTGTAACACGTTTTGACATTTATCCTCTGGATTGAGTCATTGTAGTTTGTCAATGATCGAACTAAGACTATTAAATTATCTAAAACATACTAGGATTATAGAAAAGTTTGAATACTTTTTCTACTGACTTCCAAAAATAAAAAATTTTCTCCGAAGCCTACCAAAACTCATTTTCTCCTACATAATCCGAGTGCTTTTCATTTGAATTCTTCTAACAGACATGCTGTCACTATGAATGGGGTTCCAATTATTTGGTCTAGCGAAGTCCAAGATTTAGGACTTATGTGTAGCATGAATGAATTAACTATCAAAAACCACACAGAAGGTATGCAAGCAAAAAGGTACAAATATAGTAAGTGAATATTCATAGAAAATCAAAATCTTAAAATATATTTTTGATTTACAAACTAATTGTTATCCAGCCATGTTTTACATATACTGTGCCAATATGGGTTATTTGCTGCAACGCCAGGAAGAATGCATTTACAGAGGATTCAAAATAAAATGTTAAAATTGATTATGAAGTTGCTTCCCTGCGCACCAAAACAATAAGAATATTACATGTGACTTATTTGAATGAAATGACACAAAAGCACCTGACGTAAACTCAATCGTACCGTTTTGACTCAAATCCCGAACATGACTTATATTCCGATATAACTAAACTTTTTATCGGTTCAGATTATATGCCACCGAACCAAAGCACAGCCCCCGGTGCGTTACCGCACGTATGCACAAGCAGCTTATGTCTTGATTTGATGTAGTGAAATAGGTATTTATTACAAATCGCGTAGCCTCTTGTTCTTCGAACACCGATATCTCAAGAAACAAAGATAGCTCAGTGGTAACGTAATAGGCTCTCATTCAGAGGATTTATGTTCGATCCTCGTGTAAGCCATCTTTTTTTTCAAAACTCATATTTTCTAGGTGTGTGGTATAATACGCATTGCAAGAAAAATTTTGAATACTAGAAAATTCAAGCGCCTATAAAAAAAAATGTATTTAATCTTTTCCATGCTAAAAATCAATGGAACCTAATGCTGTGTATTGTTCATATTTATATTCATGGCATTTCTATAATTGAATCCATCTGATTATTTGGAATATTTGAAAAAAATCAGGTCTAAACTTTAGATGATGGAGGTAGGAAATGAAACATAAATACATAAGTTGAGAATCGATATGTACTCAACAGTTTTCTTTAATGATTGTTAGCAGAAACAAAATAGCTTTTGATTTATCTTGGCAGTAATCAAACTTGCCCACCGAGTTTCAATAGACAGTAAACATATGTAGGAAATTATATTCTATTGCTTCAATGCACAAAAGAAAATATGCTTTACTGAATAGAAAAAGACACAATTATTCAATAAAATTAGAAGCATGCGAGTTCATTGTGCAGCAGACGCTATATCCAAGGAATTGATACCGGGGATTTCCCTCTGCGCGTTATCCAGAATTTTCTTTTTTTTCGTAATACATACTCATGAACCAGTTTCCCCAAATCTCATTTGCTCGGATCAACATTCAACCCAGCTGAGCTAAAAATAGAACATTGGGGGCCGTACACTAATTACGTAAGCATTTTTTCGGGGTTTTTCAACCCCCCCTCCCCCCATGTAAGATTTTTCCCACACATTTTTTTTTTATTTATATGGAACGTAAGAAAATGGCAGACCCCCCCTCCCCCCAGAAGTGCTTACGTAATTAGTGTACGACCCCTTGCCGCACGCAATGCGATGTGTGTTGGTGATGCTTCCTTCGGCAATATTCATCCGACGGCAAGAGACTGAAGCGAATGCGCATGCGTCCCGCGTCTTCCCGCACACCAGCTGCGCTCCCATATGCTGATTGAACGCCACAAAGAATGATGCATGCATATGCGTAAAAATAGAACAGAAGCACGGCTTGCCGCTGATGCTACGATGGTTAAGTCGACCGATCCACAGTGGCGGAAACCCAGACAAAACCCAAAACAAATCGTTCTTTCGTTAAACTGATATTATTTTAATTTTGCACATTTAGTCAATGATAATTCCTCAATTTGTTAATTGTAGTTGGTAAATTTAATTTTTGGTGACTTGGATCAAGTTGATGGTGTAACATATATGTATGGGAAAATTAAATTTGACTAAATTTTGTATCGGGAAAGATTTGGAAAGAACTGATATGATGCATTGAAATATATATTTTGTCACTTAACAGTGGTTAGTTTGGCGAATTGCGCCTTGCTGCACCAAAGCGGGAAATTTACTGTTTCAAGGTTAGAATTAAGACGCTGCTGTGATCCTAAGTCTTCGGCTTCCGGAAGTTTTTGGATAGCATAGCATATCTCGGATAACTATTTAAATTTCAAAATGAATTCAGCGTTACAAAATTACTGTTGCTAAATTTTAAGCGCATTCGTAGGTTTAGTCGAACATTTGTATGGGGGACCACCACTGCGCGACGGCACATTGCCATTCCTTCTTTTAGGCGCATTCGAACGGGAAAGCGTTGAACGTGTTAAACAAAGCACGATGGTTATGGTCACTATTTTCGGTTATCATTTTGGTGGCTGCATTCCGTACAGGTGACGTTTAATAGTTCATCAAATAGCAGCGCTGTTATCGCGCTACCAAATTTGATCACCTGTCCGCTGCGCTACTGTTTTAGCAGCACGTTTAGTAGCGACCGGAAAAGTGTCAAGAAATGATACTGCGCTGCCAAACGGCTTATACTCACCACCGGCAATCTTGCTCTAAGTTAATGTATTGAAACTGTATATTTTAATAACCAACGGTAAAAGCTAATATTTTCTTTTCTCGACCCACTCTGATAAACTCTGATGCTTATAGAGGTAATGAATATATGCCCAATTCGATGATTTATATTTGTATGTATCTTGCCACATGCTATGTGTATTGATGGTGCTGTGGTGTAGTAGCCGCTTCCCGATCAAGAGATCACGAGTTCGAATCCAGATTGGAGCATTTTGCTTTTTTTTTGTACGTAAAAACAGTTTTTTGGCTATAACTCCGAAACGCAAAGTTCAATCGATCTAATTTTAAATAGGAACCAATGGGACTGCATTCCGCGTCGAATGCAACTTGTTGCGAGCAAATCGGATAATGATAAATGCCCAAAACGTGTCTCACATTTTGTACACATACACACACACACACACACACACATACATACACACATACAGACATCACCTCAATTCGTCGAGCTGAGTCGATTGGTATATAACACTATGGGTCTCCGAGCCTTCTATAAAAAGTTCGGTTTTGGAGCAGTTCTATAGCCTTTCCGTATACTTAGTATACGAGAAAGGCAAAAACTTTGGAAATAAAATGAGATGAAGTTGGTTTTCACTAACTAGCGTTGTTTAAATTCGCTTCGATTAAGGATAAAAGCATGATCAAATGAATGTTGCGTTTATTCTTATGCTCAAAATATGTACAATAAAAATTACAACATTTTATTAACCGTTTAGAGATTTCCTGGCCCTTGCAAGTTCTCATGCAGCTTAGTTCGCAATTCAAGATTCCATTATAAAACCAATTATGTATCTCTAATAGAAAAATCGAGACATTATTTTTATGATAGGGGAAAAATATTCATGTAAAAACGTTTGTTTTCTTGTTGTGGTTAATGTTGTTTTGATTGACGGCTTTGTGATTAGGCATTTGTGGTTTAATCTAAGTTACTGAATACTTTTTACAGTAGGAAAGCAAACATTTTGCGGATATCCAAATTATTGTGACAGCAAGAAGAAAACATTCGAATCACATAGACCGATTCTTATTTCTCCAGTCAAACTCAACCTAAATTTGAAAGTGACAGCTCAATAACTATTGAATTACGTTGTTCACAGAGCAAGATTAATTTTCACAGAATATGTTTTGATAGATAGCACCTGCCAATTTTTTATGATACAGACCCTTAACATCCAATGAACAGACACTGGTACTGGTTCTTCATGGTAATATCTTGGTAATTATTGCTGCAAACACAGAGATTCTTCTCCGTGGAAAAGATGTACATTATAGAGGAGGTATTAAGCTGCCAGCCTTTTTTTCTTTTTCGTACACTCAGTGTACGTAAGTGCTATAGGATCACTTTCCGATTGATCTTTTGATAGAAGGCCTCTGGAGATCCATATTATTGTCTATCCGGAACAAACTTAGAACGCTTTTCATACCGAAGTTTCACGAGATACAGGCAACTTATCCAACTTCGGAAGTTGTGCGCTAGATTCGCCTAAAGATGCGCTGAACAACGCATAAATTAGTTTGACAAATAACACTTCAGAAGAAAGCTGTTAGTTCCGAAGTTCCGAAGTTACGCCCTGGTTTTGTCTACCCCCAATTTCATCACCTTTTCTGATCGTATTTTATCATGATTTTGCACAATGTAAAATATCGATCGTTCTCAATTTCTGAATCACCCTTTTCTGACATTTGGGTTGTCCACCATAAAGTTTCCTAGTTTAGATCGAAGGTGATGAGAAATTTTTGTTTACAATGTGAGATTGTCGATTTCTAAATGCAAATTATAATTTACAAAGTAAAAACTATATATTCCATTTTTGGTAAATTGATGATCTTTTAAGGTTTCTTCCTTATGAAGTAGAATATATCTAGACCAACATTTGAAAAGGGCGTAACAGCCAAAAATTATTCCTTCTGATTCTTCGTCTACTTATATAGCTATATATGTAGACCTGTAATCAGAAGGAATAAATTTTGGCTGTTACGCCCTTTTCAAATGTTGATCTAGAGATGATATCTGCAGCAATAAAATAGTGGATAGCATCAATTGGAATTTGAATTTTCCTTGTTTGGAGCATATGGCAGCCGCAGAATAACGATAGGCATTTATTACTTTTCTCCCTTACTATTACATACTTACTTAAGAGTCCTGTACACCTCCGGTGGTGCAAAGGGCCGACTTGAAAGATCTCCATCCTGAGCGTTACCCAGCTATCGCTGTAACCTGTTGCCAGGTTAGATAACGGTCGACTTCTTTCATTTCTTTATTGAGGCTTCGCCGCCAAGAGCCTCTGGGTCTGCCTCTGCTGCGATGTCCCGCTGGGTTCCAGTCTAATGCTTGTTTATAAATTTCGTTTCCGACCTTACGTAGAGTGTGGCCGAACCAGCCCCGCTTTCGATCCCGAATTTCTGTTGCTATCGGCCTCTGGTGACAACGACGATGAAGCTCGTTGTTTGAGATCCAGTTGTGAGGCCACCAGGCCCGAATTATATACCGCAGGCATCTGTTTATGAACACCTGCAGCTGTTGAGTGTTCTCCACTGATACACACCATGTTTCGCTAGCGTATAACATTACAGATTTCACGTTAGAGTTGAAAATTCGTATTTTGGTGCGTTCTGTTTTTCCAGATATTTCTTAAACTCGAAAAGGCAGTTCTTGCTTTCTTGATCCGTGCGCCTATGTCGATATCTTGGTACCGCCGTCTTACAATCTCTTACGCCATCTTACAATTCTATGCATTCTATAATACTGTGTGCATGTCTGTTTTTCAGTACATAAGTGCAAGTTGCAGATTTAATATCCTAAAGGGGTGATTTACATTTACATTTTAAACTGTTAACTGCTTTTAAGAAGAACCGAATATATTTTGTTATAAAATATAATAAACCTCGAAACTGTCGAAGTTCAAACAATGTGTCATAAGAGTTCCTTCATACACACATATATACATCACCTTACTAACGGTTACTCTTGAATAAAGATAGATGATGTTTATTCGAGTGATATTTTTACATTTATGTGATAAACTGATCAATCAACTATCTTTCTTCATGTCGAAACTCTTACTGAGTAGTACTGCATATGTATTTCGACCAAATTCAGGAACCAGGAGAACAGTCCAAAATCCAACCCTTACGCTTTTTAGATGTTTTCACCAGTATAAACCAAAGTAACGAACCGTCTAGGCGAATTAAGTAACTCCATTTAATTCCACCAATTATTTCGATATCTTTGCAGATACTTATGTCGACCACAACTGTGTGGTCGTCTTCAGTGTCTCGTACTTGTCTCTCGTACTTGAAGTCGAGTCAAGTACGAGACACTGAAGACGATCACACAGTTGTGATCGAAATACGTATCTGCAAAGATATCGAAATAATTGGTGGAATTAAATGGAGTTACTTAATTCGTCTTAGACGGTTGAATACATTCCACTAAAAAGAGCTTAAAATACTTTTTCTCAAAGTAACGAACCAGTTCTACGTGTAGATGCAAAATTTTCAAAACTAGCTACGCTGTACAATGATCTCCTATTCAAAACAACAATGTTCTTATAAGACATAACGAATTTGAAATAAGTTTTGAAAATGGGCCTGGGGCGGAAAAACGCCTGAATGGTGGTGTAAAATGACTCAATTTTATGTAAAATAATGGTAAACGCAAAGTTTTTTTTTGTTTTGTCTTAATGGATTGAACGACTATTTTGAGGGTGAGGTGAATAATTCGCAACTCTTCGATTTTTAGTGAGAACAAAAGGAATAATGAATAACTAATAATAAATTGTAATGGTAATATTTGTTCATAAATGTCATACACAAGATTATACAGCGGTTAGACAAAAAGGTTGAGATAGGTAAAATTATGTCGAAACTCAAATCAGCATAACTTTGCGTAGAAAAATCCAATTTGGATAAAACCGGGACCATCGGAATCGGATACACTTTTAGTATTATATCCCCTATCGCAGATCGGTCCTTGGGCACCGAATATGTACCGGGTTTTCCGAAGGCTAACGCACTTTTTCAACTGCTTGTCATTTTGTATGACGTTTTCTTTCATCATTTGTTATGATTTCCCCAGAAACTAGAATTAATATGCCGATGCCGACCAATGCTGGCTGTAGATCGGGAATCCATGAGAAATACGCAGATATAACAATTTCCGTGAAAACGGTTCCAGGAACATGATGAAATGATAACAGATTGATATAATGCAAATATGGGTATCTAACTTCATGGCTTTACGAGACGATGATTACAGAAACATGTCCAGGATGGTAGAGTCTACTGCCACCCTTATAGCTTTGTAGTAGGGCAGTTCACATTTCAAAAATGTTCGAAAATTCCAACTCCCATACGTATATTGGCATCATTTTGATAATATAGGAGTTCTGGCAAAATTTCAGGCAATTCGGTGGCCATTTAGGGGTGGCGCGAAGTCAATTTATGTTAATATGGAAATTTGTGTGGGAAAAAACTTAAAATTTATTCAAGTCTCCCTACAACTGTCAAATCATGAATTCAAATAAACATCCCCAACCTCCATCCCCAACATGGAATACATTTAAACATGTATAGCCAAATCGATCAAAAAATCACCTCGGCCCAAAAACTTCTAGCTGCACCATGCTGCCAAAAGGCCAGAAGATTTTTTAGTATGAAAAGAATCCTTCATCATTAAGAGCAAAACTGTCTAATACGTTGACGCTATTTGTAAATCTCTCGATTTCAAAAAGTGAAAAAATATTGTTTTTAAATGTTTGAAAGAAATTTGGATGAGTGAATATATTTTCTCAACCAAATAAAAATTATTATGAATAATACCACCTGGCATCACGGTTTTGTGGAACAAGCATATTTTTGCTTACGTCGTAGCATTTTCTACCGTTCATTCTATGTTGAGAGATTGAGTGAAAATCGCTTATGCCGGGAATTGAATTGAAGTATACCGGAAAAGCAATCGCTGTGACTGAAATACGTGCTCCACCTCGTTAATTTAAATCAAATAAAAGCTTTTCCAAACGATGTTTTGCAAAAATAGCTATTTGTTAAGCACACGTATTAGTAGTATTAACCGGCCCATAAAATTCAGGGAAGTTGCTTTCTGTAATAAATACCAATTGAACAATGCAGTCGTATGCATGTTAGGCCGAGAATGGGGTAAGAAACTCTATCATGAGGCTAACACGAAGATACTTTTATGCTCAGAGAAGACCAGATAATTGCCAACCCGAAAATTTCCTAGGCCGAACCGGGAGTCGAGCCCAGCCAGCTTCAGCATGGTCTTGCTATGTAGCCGCGCATCTTTCCGCACGGCTAAGGAAGGCCCCCACTTGCTCTGTTCATTATTTTTAAAGGTAATCCACTTCCAAAGCTCCACCCCTCCATTTCAATAAGTATCTTGAATGCCATGCCACTTCCATACAAATGCAAATCCACCTGGAGATTTAGGGGTGGATCAAACGAGATTTGTCACTTTTTGTACTTTTTCATAGAAATAATGTGAACCTAACTGCACATAACAGAAACAAATGACATGTTTTCCATGTTCTGTCGCGGTCGTTGACTTGTATTTGAACGTTATTTGTTCTATACCATCTTTTTAGTTACCACACAAAACAAATAAAAATCAAAGTTTTTTCCATATTAATTCCCATATCAACATAAATTGCCTTTGCGCCACCCCTAAATCACCTCAAAGTTGCTGAAATTTTGCCAGGACTCCTAAATCATCAAAAAGAAGCTGATAGACATATGGGAGTTGGAATTTTCGAACATTTTTGAAATTTGAACTTCCATAATGTACACTTTCTTTTTTCAAATGACCATAATACCCATTAGAAGGCTACCAACGAATAACGCTACGAACTATCTGTTCCGATGTTAAAAGTCCATCATGCAAGTGATCAGTTTGTCAGAGGTTAGGTCTGATATTGAAAGCTATAGTGTTGAATTTAGCTTTGGGTCATGCGAATTATTTATGATCATAGCAGACTATTAACCCTACGCTTCGAAAGGCTTAACATCTAGAAGCAATTATTTCGATGAATAATTCGTCCTCTGGAAGGTAGGTATCTGGTTTCTCTTTCTGAGAGAAGTGCTTTCTTATTTTCACTGCAGTGTCTACTCCCAATTATAATGGATATTTAGGCTGTTACAAATACCTAATGAAAATTATGTCCTACTGGTCTCTGAATCATCGGCTGGTAAGCAAACTCACTTCAATAGTGTGGGCTACATCAGAAAGCACGTTTCTTGAGAAGAGAGAATATGAGTGAATGTGATGGATCTGCAATTTGCCGTATGGGACTGGACCTTATTTATCACATTTCTGGCGGGGGTGACTTAACTAAGTTAGTAATAAAGTATGCCGTAGCAGTGATGTACCCGTCTAGCGTATTGGGAGTTTTGAGTTTGATTCCCACCAGTAGACAGTTGATTTTTTTGCATATTTCATAAATATTCTTCTACTCAGACACGTGATTTCAATGTTCAATATCGTTTTCCATGATATAGGTGAGTTCAAATGTTATTGAACTTCCTGATTAAATTTGTTCTATCGTCGTTGCCGTTAAATCAGTTCTCGTTCTTTCTCTGTTGGGTTTTGTTAAGTTTTGAGAACAATAGTTTGTTGTCCTATGGTCAGTGTTGGTAGAATCATGCTCAAATCTCACTCACTGAAGCCTCATGCACAAGCTAACTCGCTTGCGATTCTGCATAGAGAGCATCGCGCATAAGTTTTTCACGCAGAATCGCATCGTTTCGCTCATTCGCCAAAAAATGATTTCGCTCTAAAAAGTGTTAATACCCCATCGAAGCGTGTTTTATGTTTACGTATGCATTTGTTATCCATTGTTTTAAGCAAAGAAAGTTATTCCGATGAATTTAACGAAGAAGAACATGCAAAAATCACGCAATGATGCAAATCGCGAGTCGAATCATGGACGATTTTCTTGGCCATGAGTCGGGTGAGGTTTGCCTCGCGCTTGATTTGAATCGTGGATGAGATTTGAGATTTTGAGTTTTTACCAACACTGCCTATGGTTTCTATCTACCGGGATGGGCCTGCCCTTTTAAATATTACGTCTTGGGAAAATTATTGCTTATTCAGCCAGAACAGACGGTGCTTGAACCGCACCAAATGAATGGAGCTCTGGTACACGTTTTGGAGCTCAAATATTTTCGGTCAATTATTAAAATCTTGAAACAAAACCAACAGAAATGAAAAAAAATGGGGGTTGTATAGTTGGCTGTATTTGATTCGCCCGTAGATGTCGAAGCGTCCATGGTTCAAAAACTTGAATAAGGGATGAGACTTCATTCAACCATGTGTCGTCTACTGTCCAATCACTACACTCTAAATGCACATCTTTTCAGAGTGAAGCTCTCGGAAGACAATCTGTTTGCAGCGAGGAATATCAGGATATTGTTTACGTCCTGTGGGCGTGCAAGGAACATCGTGGCCCCAGATCTGCGTTAAAGGAATATCTCCGGGTCAGAGGAAGGCGACCAAAGTCTCCTAACAAACTTGTAAGCAGGTGAAGCGCTTATTCAGCTAAAATTGTCTTGGAAAAATTAGCTTATTCAACTTAAATAGTCTGTTGAGATTAGCGAAGTGTTGGCGGGGCTTGATCTCTATTACATCTATTACATGTCTGTCGTTTCCCTTTCATATGTCTTCCTCTCGGTACTGTCTCCCAAGAAAATGTTTGTTCGTTCCATTACAGAAGTGAAACATTATCAGGAATGGCACCTATGTAAACATCAGCATCGAACAAAAATCATACGCGGTTTTATACAGTCTACTCTGTGTTTCGTCTTTGGCGTATTAAAGTCCTTGTCTAGGGCTTCTTCTCCAGAAACTTGTTCCATTCTTCTTTTCAATTTTATTTCCTGTTCAATTCAAGTGGTATCCGAGCACGTAAAAAAGTTTGATGAGATTTTTCATCATTTCCCACAAATCTGAATTTCGGCGCCCCCTATCCTAGTAGCACAGTTCGGATCGATTCAGTTGCAGCAACTCCAATGTGACTAGATCTGGTCGCATATGAGTCACAGTGACTGGTATGTGACAAGTGTGCTACTCGGGAAGGCCTGGCGCCCTTGGCGGGGGCCAACCTGGCCAACCACACGCTACTGCGCTGCATATAAATTAAAGCTCTCTTGTAGAACACAATTGAGAGAAAAACATACCGATCAACATGTTTCTAATAGAAACTTAATTTTGTTAAGAAAATTATTTTGAGCTTTTTAGTGGAATCTTGACAGATACGTATTTCGACCTCAAAAGTAAAGTCGTCTTCAGTGTCTCGTAGTCGAGTCAAGTACGAGTAACTAAAGACGACCTTACTGTTGAGGTCGAAATGCGTATCTGTCAAGATACAATCAAGTGGTGGAATTAAATGGGATGGTACAAACTCGTCTTATGACAAGTGAGCAACTTAATTGTTAGAAACAGTGTTCTCATTCTCCTCTGTGTAGTAAAGAGCGAGTGTCAGATTACTCTCAACACTCTTCTACAATTGAGAGCATCGCACTCGTCATTGATTATCACTACACTCTTTTCCCGCGCGCAGACATGAACTAAGCTGCGCTCACAATTTAAAGCACTCCACACTGTCCCAAACTGAAGCGTGAACAAAGAGCACTGGGATGCGCTGTAGTGATTGAGTGTTAACTAATTCAGTGAACTATACCAGTGCGCACTGAAGATTCCGCACTGCAGTGCGAACTGAAGTGAGCGAAACAGTTGGTTGGGGTTCAGCCAAATCGCACCAAGCGCTAATGATAAATTACCGATTTTTCTACTCAAACTTTCATTTAGTAGATTTAATTGATCACAAATCGTATCGGATATCCCTCAACCCCATAACTGAGGATAACCTTCTGCAAATGGTGCGGTTTGGTTGAACCCCGACCAGTTGATTGCTGAGATCATTGGGATGGACGGCGCAGCGGCATGACTGCCGATGTTGTTTTTTCTTCTTTTTCTTCTTGCTTCGTATTTCTTTGCACAAGGCAATTATTTGCATGCTGCATTGATATTAGGTCTAGCGCAGTTGTCCCCAGCATTTTTACTACCAAGGGCCGCACAGCAATTTTGAACTGTTAAAGCGTGT
The DNA here is from genome assembly GCF_024139115.2 of Armigeres subalbatus. NCBI lineage: Eukaryota > Metazoa > Arthropoda > Insecta > Diptera > Culicidae > Armigeres > Armigeres subalbatus. Next base: position 47,647,372 of record NC_085139.1, on the reverse strand, counting down.
TTTACATAGAAATTTTAAGTTTAATCAAAATGAATTTTATACCTATTACACAATGAATCAAATTCGTTGCCCTGAGTTTTCTTCAAATAATATGTTTGTAAGAACATTCTTACAGTTGGTTTTATAGCCAACTGATTTTAAGTTCATACTAACAGATACTTTTGCGGCAGCGGACATGAGACGAAAAATTATTTTTTCGCAACAACACCTCTTCAGCATACTTTGCAGAACATATTTTATAGCCTATTCAGATTGGGCTATTTATGACTTTGTTAAGTGAGAGGGTATCCAATTATTACGAGGTGTTCAGACTGCAGCTAGATAATATATCTTTACGTTTCCATGTTTCCTCATTTGCACGCTAATACAGGGTTGAATTCAAGGAGAGTTTTAAAATTTAATTTGCGAAATCAAGCATTTGGGTGGCGACAATCGAACATTTTTTTCCGAACAAAGTTTCTACGAAAAAAAATATAAAAAAAATATGAAAAGGGATTTTCGAAAAATATTTGAAGCTCTCATTAAGGATAATGAGCGAAGCTACATTTATTAGTTGGGTGCGCCGTTCTTCGGGGAATCAGACTATTCCTCAATTTATTTTTAAGTTTAAAAAGTATTTTGATTCTGTACTATGATCGAACGGAGATTTGATAGAAAAATTTAGATACTTTTGGGAATTCTCACAAATAAATAAAAAAAGGACGATTGGACCAATTTTCAAGAAATATTATCGAACTAAAATGTATTTCCACCAGTATCTCCATGTATGAAGGGCAACTCAGTAATTTAATTTTTTTTTTCAAAAATGGAAACTGAACCATTGCGTTCTACTCGACAATCAATGATACAGATTTTAACAAAATCGAATCGTGTGAATGTGATATAATTTAAACTGGATTTTGGATGAGTTAATGCATTACCAATCCATGTTTTATTCAAGGTTATTCTACTTTATATATACATCCCATTCAAATCGTAGAGTTGTCCCACGTGAAAAATGTTGAAATCCTAAGTATATTAAGCCATTCAAGGAGCAGAATTGAAACAATTTATGGAATCATGTTTATTCATCAAATATATTCGTTTTACAACCATTCATACGTTTTAAATTGTCTTCTGCATTGGCCCTTGAACTTTTAAAATTTATTCGATTTGTTCTATTAAATCTAGGTTTAAGTTAAATACTTCATGTTAATTCTAGAGAGCATCTGTTTTTTAAATAATTCATGTTGAATAAGTGGAGAATAAATAATTATCATCATTATTTTTCATCATATAAAATGCTTTCCACAAAACCATCACAATCCGAGTTATTCTTCAGCGCTCAGAAGATTTCCATCAATCATGCATTCGACCCTGCTGCGACAGAAAGAGCATGACTGTCAACTACGAAACGAAATGAAAACAGAGAGAATTTTCTCTCTGGCAAAGAGAGCGTGACGCTTGTCAGTTTTGTTTTGTTGAATTTCTCCCTGCATCCCAGTTAGAACGAAAGCTCTCTCGTAATAATTGTTCGTAATAAATTCTTTATGACTCTTTTTAGCGGGTATCTTTAGACAGCGCAAAATGTATGGAATATTACTATAATGACATATAATGACATCATAAAGCGTATTTACCCTGAAACGGCAATTATTATGTCATTAATGGCGTAATCTGAATAGGCTATTAAGCTATTTTCCAAATGAGCATATGTCGCCTGATCTTAGGATTTTGAACTGTTGTTGAAAGATTATTGTTCATTACAAAACAGTAACGATTCCTCAACTTTAATTTATCGTTTCAAGGAATTCAAATATGCGAAATTCATGTGCGAAAATGCAAAATGATGCGATCTATGGGAGGGAGGGGATTATATGAAAAGCAAAACGCATATGTTTTTCAAAATTGTATGGAGAAAGAGTTCTACCTAGATTGAGCAAATCATAGTTGCTTCATATCACTCATTATTTGCCAATTTTTAATTCTTCATATTTTTAATTTTAGTATTCATATTATATACTACCTTTCTTGAACAACACTACAGGAAAGCTTTAAATTCCATAAACTCGACGAGCTTTTTTCGTTCAGTTTTTAATTGGAATAATAGAATTCGTTTAGGATCGCTTAGTTATAAAACTATAACGAGATTGATGAAATAATCAAAAGGGATTAATGCCTTCATACTTAACCAGCATTTGAATGTTCGGTATTTTGTTTGAAGAGTTTCAACTGCAAAATTTCTTTTTTACTGAAATTCTAGTAGGGTAAAAGACCCAATAGTGGAGGAACTAAGCACGTTCTATCACTATTTGTTGGTTCACACCAAGTCCATACTTCATTCCACTTACCTCGAGTGTGCATATGAAAGGTTATTCATTATATTTCATCCAAAAACTGAGCTAATTGCAGCAACACCCATCATTGTTTCCTAAAATGGTGCCTCCAATTATTGGTGCAGTGTTCCAATAGTTGCGGTAATTTTTAATTCGGGTTCCTATAGTTGCGAGTCTTATTGTTTTCATATGGGACTCGCAACTATGGAAACACTACCGCAACTATTGGTGCAAGGCTAAGAAAAATTTAAGGTATTTAAATGATACTTTACCGATTTTACGGGAAATTCATAACTGTTTTCTGTTATTTCATCTATTGACATGTCAACAAATTGGTAGACTAGATGGGTTGCTGCGTTTGAGACGTAAATTTTGTAAAAATAGCACTACCGCAACTATAGGAACACCCACGACTATTGGAACTTTTACCCTATTTCAGTAAACCAACGTTTGGATGATTATTTTGACGTTTACTTATCATTACTAAAGAAATCATTAAATTCATAGATTGCTGAACAGCACAAAAATTCGGTAGAAATTTATACAGCGCCACTCAGCCACAGATCGCACAGCTGTGTAAAACAATTTGAAATGCATCATGAGAACCGGGGCTCTCTGTCTGCAACGTTTTAAACAGAATTTATCATGAAGTATAGCTTCCCAAATTATCGTATTAAGCATCTGGCATATTATGCTACATATCGTTAGTGATGCCGATAAAGAGTCACAGATTTTCTTTTTATTCAATCTCAGTCTGACAGTCATAAATCAGAACCTACCAAAGTCTTTATTTATCCATACTTTTATTTTCTGCAAAGGAACATTGACTGTCCAGACTCTGGTCAAATTGAGTACTGTCCAGTCAGTAAAATATTTTTCCCAAAAGCAAATCCTTATTTACTGACTAACTCAGTTATGTTCACATTTATTTGATATTTTTGAATATGCTGAAATCTCGGAAATGTAAAATATTGCTGTTGAAATTACTGGGTGATCTGATCCGTATTCAGAAATCAAAGTGAAGTTTTACCGACTCTGGTCAAATTAAGTAGCTGGCTGGATAATAACGAGAAAGGTGACATCACTTTATAAAAAAATAAGTTTCTTGAGATAGAACATGAAGAACAAAAAGTAATCGAATTTATGATTTTCAAAATATTTTTCAGCTTTTGCAGACTTTCGTATTGGAATTTATTTACTTCTGGTTAAATGGTTATGGTTCAATGGTTTTTTTTAAAATTGGTTTTAAAATGTATTTCTATTTGATTAGTTATATTTTTGATTCATCACTATTTTGATTAAATATAACTTATCTCTTTTCATTTGATTTGCATTATATTCATTCATGTAAAATTTGATGATAATTTTTGTTATTTTTTTCATAGAAATCTTAAACTAAAACAAAACTTACTTAAATAACTTGGTTACGCATATGCACAGCACATGTTTCCGAAATGGACAAATTGAAACTAACTTTGTGAATCCACGTGTCTTGGAGGGACTCGTGGACATGCCAACGGCTTGCTTGGCTAAAGCAACAAACTAACAGTTCGTTGTTTTAATTCAACAAGGATAATAGTTCCGATAGCCGTGGGTGTACCGTGTCTGAAACATAATTGATGAGCTTTTGAATGGACACTTAAGATAAGTGGAATAAAGTAGACTCAGTGTATGAAATAGTACTTGGACGTGCTTAGTTCCTCCACTATTGTGTCTTTTATCCTGATAACGAAGTTAACGCGCTAGTTTCAGTTACTTATAATAAATGATAACAAAATTTCAATGGTTTAGGTTACTGCAACTCGCGCTTTGACTCCGTTATTAGTGAAATTTAAACAACGAACAATTCGGCAGTGTTGTAGAAAAACCTTTGCAAGAAGTACATCATTCATTGCATTTTGAAATTTAGCCTCTGGAATGAGTTATTGATAAACTACTAAGTGATCGAGCCCAAGTTACCAAATGATCAAAAACATCCTTGTTTAAAACGCTATGACTGTCAACTCTGCTCATCCTTCAGATTCACAAATTTAAATTATTAAAATCCCGCAATAAATGTGGTACTTGTTTACAATAGCATTTCTTTTATCGCTATACTTTAGCAATCCGAAAGATAGATCAAAACGAAGAATGGCAACCGAAAAGTTTCATAAAATCTATTTAACAACGCTACGCAATCGCTACGTGTAATTTAAAATAGTAACGTTTCATGTTACAGTCGATTGCTGCTGTTGATACTTTCATACAGCGTACCCGTTTCACCTTGATTCCGGCATCCGGACTGTCTGCATGCGACTCATGCGAGCCATTCATCACAACATCGAGCAAGGAACGAATAACTGAACAGCAGATTCGTTCGAACGCAACTCTGTGGTGATATCACTGCAGTGGTACACTGGAGTGAGGCACGCTGAGGATCTCACTGAAGTGAGAGAACTTGAGTGCACCTAAAATTAAATTCTCTAGAGTGGTGAGTGGGTGTACGCTGCCTTGATTTCTCTACGCAAGCGCTCTCTTACGCACGCATTCCAGATCACTCACAGCAGAAGGTTCATTTTACGCGCTGCGTTTTGATTCTCTTATCCTCATTTCGATAGAATCTCTTACACTCTAGTGTAAAACTCCAGTGAAATGACATCACTGGTTAGAAACACAATATGTCATGATTAATAAAAATTTCTTTTTCTGTTAATTCTACTTAATCTTCCGTTCAATAAAGACGTGTTAACGCATAGCTCTGCCGATTTTATTAGGTTATGGGCCCGGTATTTTTTTTAAATAAGATATACACGATAGAATGGGAGAAGAAAAGTTGTGGCCGTTCGATGGAAGCAATTTCGGTAACTGGAAGTTACGAATAGAAGGTTTGATGCAGGACAAAAACCGCATGGACTTTAGAACTCGTTTGAACGTATCCGAATCGCCGGGAAGCTGTTCTTGAAGATGCAGCTCCAAGAGCTGCGCTTGAAAGGGGAAGTTGCGGTCAAAGTGTACCTGTTGCAGTTCGGATGATCTCTGAAAGTGCTACGAGAAATGAAAGCAGCTGGTGTCAAATCGAGGAGGAGGATGTCATTTGCCAGTTATTGTTGTCCCTGCCGAAAACGTACGATGCTTTGATTACGGCTTTAGAAATCATCCAATCGGACCAGCTAACAATAGAATACATGAAAAAGCGGTTGTTAGACGAATCAGCCAAAAGAGCGAACCAAATGAATCACTCAGAAGATAACACAGGTGAGTCGGCGTTTGCTAGAAAGAACGCCGGTTTTAAATGCTACGAGTGTGAAATATTCGGTCATAAGCGCATAGAGTGTCCCGATTACCGACCGACAGATGATAAGAACCGCGAAAGGAATTCAAGATTGAATGCAAAGGTTAACCGCAAGTTTGACGGTGGGCACTGTTAAATTCCTATCAAAAGCTGCATGTATCCGCAAGTAGGCCCCACTAAAGCGACCGTGTGCCGCTCAAAGCGCACAAGCTTAAGTCCTGGTGTCAGGTGGGAAACAAAACAGACCTGACACGACGGTTCTCCGACGAGACAGGAGGTTTGCGCAGGGATGGACACGACTGGTACGATTTTCACTAAGTCCGTCCACTTATTTGGTTTCGCCGACGACATAGATATTACGGCACGTAACTTTGAGATGATGGAGGAAGTCATCAGACTGAAAAGCAAAGCTAAACGGATTGGACTAGTCATCACCACGTCGAAAACGAAGTACATGATATGAAGAAGCTCAAGAGAGGAAAACTTAAGCTACCCACCACGAGTTTGTATTGGTGGTGACGAGATCGAGGTGGCTGAAGAATTCGTGTACTTGGGCTCATTGGTGACCTGCGATAACGATACCAGCAGAGAAATTCGGATACGGATCACGGCAGGAAATCGTACGAGCTTTGAACTCCGCAAAACGCTCCGATCGAATAGAGTTCTCCGCCGTACCAAACTAACCATCTACAAAACGGTAGTTCTCTACGGATACGAGACCTCTACTGCCGTAATCTGAATTAGTGACGTATGCGCCATTTTTCAACATACATGTTTTCCATTTTTCTGTTAAAAAGTACGATGAATACTACTCGTTAACACCATTTTTGGAAAATGGCGTATACGTCACTTTGCCAGATTACGGCAGCCTACGAGACTACGGATACGAGACCTGGACGATGCTCGTGGAGGACTAACGCGCACTGGGAGTTTTCAAAAGGGAAGTGCTGCGTGTCATCTATGGTGGGGTGCAGATGGCGGACGGTACGTGGAGGAGGCGAATGAACCACAAGTTGCATCAGCTGTTGGGAGAATCATCCATCGTTCACATCGCGAAAATCGGAAGACTATGGTGGACTGGGCACGTAGCCAGTAAGTCGGACAGTAATCCAGTGAAAATGGTTCTCGACAACGATCTGACGGGAACAAAAAGGAGAGGTGCACAGGGATTTGCGGACCCTCCGCAGACTGCGTAGTTGGCGACGGGTAGCCATGAATCGAGTTGAATGGAGATGACTTCCATGCACTGCACTGACCACTCCGGTCTTAGTCTTATAATAAATAAATAAAATGGTATGCAAGTAAATACAATCCTGATAATTAGAGAGTTTTGCATTAAATGGCTTATGTGTCCGGCACTGGGGGGATCTCCCCCTATATTGTTTTTTTTTTTTTATTATTTTATCTTTTTCTATTCATTTATTGAATATATTAAATTTTTGAGTATTTTTAATATAAAAATTCATATTTATTGTTTTCATAAGATAACTAATACCGACCATAATACGAAATTTTGTTTTCTTGTTTGAAGCAAGATCATGCAACATATGTGAATACCAAACAGCCATCCATTAACACTACAATAGAAAGCATAGAGTTATTACCGCACATAACATTGTTCGAATGCATATGTTCCGTATTTGTCATCAATCATTGCAGTTATTTGATTTCGACATATTTCAAATTGGCTAATATTTTGGTTCATAACCCGAACACAAGTTTTATATCGTTAATTCCGTTCTATCTTGAATTCGTTTGTATTTTTGATTTCTTCATACTGTAAATCATTGAAAATTATTTTGTATGGTGTTGGAACAGCATCGTTGATAGTTTGGACCATAGCCAAAATTTAAATTGAAACGGATAATAATTTCATTGCTCATGAATTCAACATACAATGTTGCTTATCTGTTTCTTAGATGCTTATTGCATCCAATGCGAATCTCTCCTATTCATTCTCGCTGTATCACTTTCGGTACGCAGCGAGATACATACATTGAAGCAGCATATTCATTTGTGACACGATAAGCCCTTAATGATGTACATTATGGTGTTTTATTTTAATCGGTCGTTTATAGAATATAACCCTAAGGATCAACAAATGAGGACCGGTAAAACAGATACCAACAAGTCGTTGTTTGAGAATTTGGAGGACTTAGGTCTTGCCTCGTAAGATGGGAAGATAAATATTATACCTCCTGCATTGAGCCGACTGCTTTGCCGCAGCCGTATTATTACTTTATTTAGATTAGGATCTTCCGCACGTTCGTTCTAGCGAGGGGAGAATTCAGTGCTACGGTCTTCCATTGCCGTTGTCGCTGGCTTAGGGTAGCGTTCAGATGGAAACGCGATGATATCGATGAGTAGCGATGTCTTGACAAATTCGAAAATAAGCGATCAATAGCTAACAATGTGGGTTGGAGATGTTAGGTCCAATCAATGGTATTATATTACAGGCCCAGCGCCATTTTCGTTATCGTATTTTTTGTTCCCGTCTTGTATCTACTCAGTGCACGATATGATAACTTAATAACCCCAATTATGACTTCCACCCCGTCCCCGTTGGTTGACGACTTGTGAAAGCTGTCCGCCGAACAAAATGGGAACCTACATGACGGTGATTCTCAACGTGGAAGTTAGGTATTTCCGACAAAAGAAAATTATTTCTGATATTATTTTTCCTCTCCAGATAAATTTTGCGATGTTTCGCAAAAACAACGCCCATGTTGCGAGGTATGTTAACATATAGCAAAAGTGAAACAAACAGCGACATGTATAAAGATTGAGAAACGCTGCTCCATGGCGTTCAATGAGTATGTCTGTGAGTGGAACCCCGGCGGCAATAATGATGACAGCGGTAAACGTTTCGACATTAAAACATCATCAATGGCGCGTTTTCATGCAATCTAAATCAATAAAAACAAGATACATGTGTCTATAAATAAGTGACTACTCAGAAAAAAAAATCGACCGAGCACGATACACTACAGCGAATACGGGGAGAACTGTGAGGAAAAAGACGGAGTGAACAAGATACACAATTCGTCGTTGGTAATAAAACATGCCACCGATTGTCCTCAAATTAAGTTATTATAAATTCATTATTTGTCGACGACTCCCCGGCAATAATGGGCCCGGCTCAGCTGGTGTCGCTGGTTGACGGAACACACCAATTTCAGATCGATGTACAAATGTTTACCGATTTTGTACCGGGTCCCAAGCGCTTGCCCACACTTTAAACTAGTCGGCATGGAGGCGATTGTGGCAGAGTGAATTAATTTTTACTCATGAATTGTAGAGTACTCTGCGCAAACAATGAATGGGAAATTATAGCGAGGTAAAGTATAATGTAGATGGAAACAATTTGAAAAGTTTCCGAACAATCAAAGAAAGTGTCAATTGTTTTCGAAGGCGTATCCAAAGCGGAGCACTGGAAATTATCGTCTCTTTTTCTTCTAAACAGTAACACAATTTGATTTTCTTATTGTTTCTGCCTTTCTCTTACGGCATGAAAGACATTATAGGTCACACCAGATAAATTTTGGATGGTGATCGTTTTTTCAACAATAAATGGTATATTTATTACTTTCGCCAAAATAGCTTGAGCTTGATTGACTGCTCGTAGTTGCTACTCCATTATGACCAGATCAGCTGTTCTTGCACAGGGAACCAACAGATGTTTGCTTGGGACTAGCTCACATCTTCAATGTACAAGTACTGGTGATCTCATTTGTGAGGTCATACTGGCGCCTGCCACGTCAGAATGCAAGTCAATGTAGGGAAGGGGGAGGAAATGATGATGCAATCACTCGCCCACTGCAAGCCGAATATACCTCTGCACTTGCCACGAGTTTATGCGGAATTTGTTGGAATTTCTGGGTTAGGTTCTAGAGGCAGAGGTCCGTCTTGGTTAACGAGCTGCCAATGTGATAGATAGGAGGAGGTAACTGATGGAATTTTCTAATTGGATGTAGGAAACGAGCTCTATAGTTCATTTCCAATTCTAGCAGATTACTGTTAGAATACTCAAGTTGAAGGTATAGGAATAGTAATGGAAACGGTATGGAAGTCCATTTCCAGTTATAGCGATTGCTAGAACATGAGAAATAAAGAGAAAGATACAAAGTAGGAGAATGGAACGGACCTGGGATTGAACCCACGACCTCCTGCGTATGAGGCAGAAGCAGTAGCCATATGACTACCAAGCCCGCTCATTTTATTACTTTCGCCAAAATAGATAGATAAATAGATTCAAATAATAAGTTTAAAGGTATATTTTTTTGACTCATTTTAATATGATGTTGATAAAACCATTAGTTTAAAATCCAGTGATGAAAATGATGTACAAAAATCACTACAATAAGTAATCAATCTATTGTTGCTTTTTCTGTTCAAAACGTGCATATATTGGTTTCAGAAAGCAATGTACTTATTTTGAACGAAAACAAAAAGAATGAAAATCACAACGACGACTCACTTCTCACTTTTTGTTGCTCTCTTCTTACTGTCAAAAGTGAGAAGCGCGAAGTGAGTAGCGAAACTTCACACTTCTAATTCCTCATTCCTCTTTTCTCACTGTAAAATGTGACTAGTGCGAAGTGAGAAGTTGGACGTCTCATTATTCACTTCGCACTACTAACTTTTCACAGTGAGAAGTATCTTCAACAGGTTTCGATCACCGCTTACTTAATCTTTCGAACTTGAATTGGTTTTTCTTGGTTTCACCGAGACCAAATGTTCGACCAAATGGTTTACTCGGCCAAACGTAGTGCAGTATTGGCACGCAGGTAGCCCACTTCAGGGACCTCATTGCGCATCTCCTTTCGACAGCTCTTTCGTATGTCAGTTTGCATGATTTATTCGTTTCGAGTCGAGATGCGCAATGCCACCCAAGGTCACAGGTTGCGGAAGCCAAAAAGGTCCAAAAGGGTGCTGCGATAACCAAGATCAATGCCAACAGCGTGTTCTACTGTAGCTGCTATACCCCACCAAGGTGGGCAGTTCAACAGTGCAACCACATGGTGGGTCAAAAGACGGTCCCTGTACCAAAAATCCCAGTGCACAGTGACTAAAATCGTGTTTTAGCGCGTTTATTTAATAGTACCTTTATTATGTGATTTAACGTAATGGCATTTTCGAGACATTTTATCAGTAAGTCGACGCACTTCTTTGAAGATATTCAACCTTATGCTTAAGCCCCCTAAAAGTGAGACGAAAAAAAATTTTTTCCACTTCACAACATGGAAGGTATATGTCTTCGAAGAGTTGTAGCAAAAGTTCTCCTGAAAAACTTTGTCGAAGACACCAAGTTCATAATTTCATTACTTTTGGAGATTTATTGCATTTTATGTTAACAAGTTTTGAACATGTTCGATGTATAAGCATATGTACAATCATATGGAGACGCATGGTGCGTTGGTTCATCAACTCCTTATGGTGGGTGATTGATTTCTTCCTTGCAAAGTAGAAAATGGTTTTTGACGAAACATTACTTACAGTCGCTTACGACTCTACAGTTTAGGCATTAAATTAAAGTTCATTACTTGTCCTTTGTTATGCGTATGAGATTGACTGCCACAATTTGCCCGGTGTCAAGTAACAGTTTAATCAAATATGACTAAAAACTACTATAATACTGTTATAACTTTTTAATTATTTAATTTTTTCAGTCACAATAGTTCCCTAACAGCGTATTTTATTATTATATAAAACTTTCTAGAACATGCAAAAAATGTAGAAATGAAAATGAGAAAGATATGATGAAACCCCCACTTTTAAGGGGTTGTCAGCATAAAACGTAAAAAAGTCTCTTCAAGTTCTGATGTCAAACCCGTACCTACGGCCGAAATAAGACTACTTCCAAAGCGTAAAGATCCACAACTAAGAAAAAAGAGACAGAAATCACAAGTTTTAAGGATAAGTTGAAGTAATTTGGTATTAGAAAGGACTTTGCGAAAAAAGCACTAAAGCGAAATATAAAATTGTATTAGGCCTTATTGTACACCATAGTACACATAGTACAAAAACACAATTTCATCTAAATGATAATTTCATTTAATCAAAAGAAACAACCATAAATAACGCAACGCTTAGCTGGAAGGGGTTGTGTGATGTATGATGATCCATATAATGTTTAGAGGATTCATACAAAAAGTGAAAGACAGGGGGAGGGGTAATGAAATAGTCAAATTTAGTCAAGTGCACATTTTTAGGACCCCCTCCCTCTTAAGAGTTACGTTATCTTTAAACATTCCCTAATAAATGTTCATTAAGGATCAATTAAATGTTATTAACTCTTATTTGCGTTAATATATTTAAAGCACATGATTGGATAGATGCGTACTCTTACCCCACCGGTGGGGTAAGAGTGCGTTTTTCACTTGCCTTGCAATAAGGGTTCTACTAAAACGAATCTCAATAATTTCAATATTTTTTTCCGCTGGGTAACATACACAAAGAGTATATGAATCATCGACATTGATTTGATATGCAGAAGCTTGCTTTATAAGGGCCACGTGGTCGATTAAAAACTAAGTGCGTACTCTTGCCCCACTCTACTCTACTAGAGGTGCTAGCGAAGCTTGACGCAGTGCTGGTTCTGCTAGCACATTCCGTAGGTATGGGGTCGAGTCATGGATTGACGTAACGTTTGTCAGTCCTGATCGAGCACTAGACTTCTAGTGACTAGACATCCAATTTGCTTCAAGATTGTCTATGGTCTCGATCATCCAAGGGCGAGGGTCCCTGTCAGGCCCGTTGGTGGAAGACCCATCACTTCGGCAGCGAAATTTTCACCGAGCCCTGGGACTGGCAGCCAACACTCACAGTCTATGTGCATGACGCCACCATGACGAGGAAAGCCCTGCCGAGAAATGGCAGACGCCCGGTATATTGGATTGTAGCCCTTCGGGCAGCCTGCCTTAAGGCTGGACGAAGGATGCAACAAGCTTGCACCCAGGAGACAAGAGAAGACCGCAGTGAAGTGATTCGTGCAGTGAAATCGGCCCTCAACAAGATGGACTGGCAAGATGGTCAACCCATACCGCATTCCTGCGCATTGTGCCACACAACGACGACACAGGGTGCTACGGTCTGGGCTCTTATAGTCGTATGACTTGTGCCCCAACTCTAAGCATCAATAGCACCTGTCCGCTGAAGGCGGCTGGAGTTTGCTTACTGGGCATACTGACCAGCCGATCTTCAGCTTCCCTCGTTGTATGACCTTTTTAGCTTCTACGAGCTGTCCCCTAAGGTAAGCTACCTGTGTGCCACAGGGACCGCTTCTTAAGCGTACAGAGGTCTTCTCAACCGCTGTACCACACTGCTGTCTGACGGTAGAGACGATGTCGTTCGCGCTCGTGACCTCTTTCAGCTGCTTACACTGGAAGGTCACTTCCACCCCCAACCTCTTGGACCAGTTTCCTCTAGTCCGTACCGCTTGCGTGCGCTCCGCTGCTCAGAACCAAGATCATTTCTCCGGTCTTGGTGCATCTGACGCTTCGCACATCCCCCCTTTTCGGTCACCTGCATCGATTCAAGGGCTTCGGCGTAGAGGTGTGCGCCGCCGCCGACGCGAAGGTTTTTGATTCGTCGCCGCCGCCGGTTTTTGCATCGGCAAGCCGCCGTTCAAAATTTGTCACGCCGATGATCTATAATTTTTTACGACCGTTAAAATGAAAATGAACGGAGAAGGACGGTTTTGCCGATCTTGCCTGAATCTTTTTGGTTAAAAATGACGTTCGGCTTAGCTTAGCTTTAGCTTTGACTGACTACACATATCTATGGTTGCTACTCTGTGGTTGACCAGAATAAGTGAAATTGCACAAAGAATCAACTGAATGGTTGACTGGGATCGTTCAAGCATTCTCAGTGTACAAGTTTCACTGACTCAAATTTTAAATGATCAATAACGGTGCCAGAGCCACGTCTTTGTAGTCAGTTAGGAAAAGGAAAGGAATACTAGTAGATGATATTCGCTGTTTGAAGACTGTGTTTACCTTTACGTCTCCACAAGAATTACAGGGAGGTTTATCAGTAGGTAGGTATCGTTGGATTTGGATTCACTCTGATAAGGGATGCGACAGTGTCAGTTTTTTACACAATGATTTTACCAAAATATTATTCATCCGCACAAAGCAGAAAGAACTAACTACCTGGATACCTAGCAGGAACACGACCAAACACGCAGTAATTGCTTCACTTGCCGACCGCGCAAAGCACAAGAATACCGGATCGTATGACGTGTCTAAGAACCGGGCATGAACACGAACAAATGCGTTCTCCACATCATGCATGCCTAGTGGCATATGCAAACTGTGAAGGCTAGCCGTAACACTAACGCACAATCCTTCAAATACAAATCAATATACTTCACTGTACCTCGACGAGAAAATAAATCACACCATGAACGCCCGGTGGCAATTTAACGGCGCGCAACACTTACACACGATCTTTCAAATACAAATCAATTACTTTCGCTGTCTTCGACGAGAAAAAAAATGTTACATTTTTTACGCCTGGTGGCATATGTGGCTGAATGTTTCTTACGGCTGTATGTCGCTTCCAGCCAAATTACATTTTTAACCAAATCATTTTTGATCTAATAATTGTTTCGGACAAATCGGCGCCAACATTTCATAGGGGCGAAACTGGTTTTGTAAACAAGAGCTTCTCACGTCGCTGGTGGGTCAATTTGTGCCCATCCGCGCGATCCAGCACCATCTAATGAAAGAAGAGGATTCGCTGCTTCCATCAGTGGTGATGCATTGCGTGGGTGGATTCAAATTTACCCTGCAGCGACATGAGAAGCTCTTTTTCAAAAAGGCAGTTTGAAATGTTGGTGTCGAAATGTATGATTTAGCCAAACGAAATTCTGCTCGATGTCTTTCGACTTAACATGTTATTCGGCTAAGTGGTATCCGAACGAATTGCTTTCCGCCGAATGACTTTTTGGCGTAGGCCACAAGGCTGGAAGGTGTTTGGCTGAATTTATCATATGAGCACCCTTCTGGCCGAAATCATGGTTTAGCCGAAATAGATATAACGCCGAAATGTCGTAATGATGTAATAACCGTTCCGTCTGACTGATCATTTTAGCCAAATGGCTTCTCGCCGAATGATTTTTGATCTGACGACCCTTCTCCCTTTTAATAATTTCCAGTGGAATTTGCCGAAGAACTTATTATAGACAATACACAGACATTCCTTTAAAATTTTCCGTTTAAATATTGCTTTATGCATTGAAACTTTTCGTTTCGTCGTTGAAAACATTGACACTTGTCTTCAGCGACTGCTTCCCCGATAGATCATTTGTGCATGTTATTCATCTATACATGAATAATACTGTTAAAACTTGCATTTGTCAAAAACAAATCAGCTGATAGCTCTATTTTTACATAAGGGAAGATCCATTTATTACGAAATTTTGGAATTTATGCGCAATACCGAAAAATAAAATTCGTGGAAATAAAAAAAATACGTCGAAATTCTAAAGAATTTTGTTAGAAATTTTCCGTGGAAACTTCGAAAAATTGTGGATATTCTGAACAATTTTCTGTAGAAATTTGAAACAATTTTCCGTAAAAATCTGAATAATTTCTCATGTGAATTCCGAAGAATTTTCCACGGAATATATTCCAAACAATTTTACTTTGGAACTCAAAAGAGGTTCCCTGGAAATTCCTAAGAAATCCTCGTGAAAACTTCAAAATAGTTCCCGTAGAAAATCCGAATGTAATTACCAAATTAATCTTTTTGAAAAACCTAGAGAATTTTTAAAGGAAATTCATCAGATTTTTTCGGTGGTATTTAAAATGTTCTCTCCTCAATGTCTTGCATATGTCCGAAAAAAATCCGGAAAACATCTTTAAGAAATGAACGCAAAAAAAATCCACGCCGATTCACGCCGCCCCGCCGCCGACTGAAATAGCTTTCGGCGTGACGCCGAAAACGCCGCCGCCAACCAGAATTACGACAAACGCCGCCGCCGACGATTTTCGGACCGGCGCACACCTCTATCGGCGTGCTTATTCTTGTCAGTTTTCACCAACAAGGCCTCGCCTCTGTCCCTAGCTTTCTTTGCGGGTCTAGATGCACTCGACTTCCGCTTTGTCCTACTGCCGATGGCACCGGCCTCTTACGACCCGGCGACTTGCGTCTGGTTAGTGTCTTTCACCTTTGTGGGTCGAGAAGTCACCTTCTTGGGTCGACGTCCTTCGGGCTCCTCTGCACCCCAATCTGCTCCGTCCAGACGACGTTTGGCCTTTATGGTCGCACATCGCTTGGTTTTGCTATGAGCGCCTTCGCGGGTTTCTGCCTGAGCCGTTTCGGGTTAGGTGCAATCTTTTCTTGATTGGCCGTCAGGGCGAAATCAATCCCTTCTTGGGCCATAGCTGGATCATCTGAAGGTTCTGTTCAGGACAATCCTAGACAAGGTCCGCTAACACGCGGCCAGAATGCCATAATCAGAATCTCCCTGTTATTAATCCTGTTGTGCCAATCGGTACTCCCTGGGCTCCTGTGCGCTTTTAGCGGTATATGGTTGCTTTGATAGGGCCTGCTGGCGGACACATGCAGCTTTTTCTAGGGGTTCAACAGAGCCCACTGCCAAGCCCCACCACGTTCTAGGCAGCCCCCCTAACTCGCAGAGGCCGTGGGGAGGGATCGTAAAGCTCTTAGACTTAATCCCTGCTGTCCCTAACATCTTCGGCCTTAATGGGATCGAATTAACACCGTTCTGTCCCGTGGGTGCGACGCAGCAATGTCACTGAAATGACGGTATGCAAACCTTCGAAACTTGTGTGAGGGCGAAGAGAAGGGTGCAAAGAGCCCGAACAGACTATGCTAGAGTTGAAAGTATTGAAATTTGATCTGCCGAGGTAGCTACCTTTAGGGACAGTAAACGCGCGTGTTCGAAAGCATACCCTCCTTACCAATTGACACACGGATAGACTGACAAGACGAATGGGCGGCTCTTATAGGTCGATAAAACGCTTGACAGTTGCAAAGCACTGGGAGCGGATGATATTCCGAACGAAACTTTGAAGGCCGCCATCAATGCGGTTCTTGATATGTTCAGAGCGGTGCCTCGGTGCAAAGGTGCCTCGAAAAGTAGATCTCCAGGAAGGGAGAAAAGACAAAACTTAGTGCTACTGAACAAACCTTGAACATTTGGATAGGACTACCGCTCCTGGGCTTCATCTTATAGCTCCTTTGTTTATCCCATACAAAACCAAGCAATGAAAAGGAATTTCATCTAATTTTGTAATTTATTCAGCAATTGATATATTTTTTGGCTTTTTCAGTCTGATATATTCAAACGGGTTTATATTCGCATTGCCCGATGTTTCGGAGCGTTCATTGGGTCTTTTTCCGAACCCAATAAACGGGCCGAAACGTCGGGCAATGCGAATATAAACCCGTTTGAATATATCAAACTGAAAAAGCCAAAAAAACTTATCAATAAACACCCCAGTCGGACTGTAATCAATTTTTCAGCAAACATGGTGTGTATCAGTGGAGAAGACTCAACGGCTGCCGGTGTTTATAAACAGATGCCTCAAACAACAAACTTCATCGTCGTTGTCATCAGAGGCCGATAGCAACTAAAATTCGGGATCGGAAGTGGGGCCGGATCGGCCACACCTGACGTAGGCGCGGAAACGAAATTTGTAGACAATAACGAAATAAATGAAGTCGACCGAAATCTAACCTGGCAACAGGTTAAAGCAATAGCTGGTCATCCGCCTCTCAGGATGGAGATCTTTAAAGTCAATTTCAAGTTTTGCACCACACGGGGAATATGTGCTGGGTCCTGTAGTAAATTAAGTAAATTAAAGAGCTTAATTGCGCCACTCTTCTCAACTGAATTTTTTTTGTAACGTTGCATTCACAAAATGATTCCATACCTTGAAAAGCTAACAGAAGCAATTTCATAGGAGTTTGATAATTTCCTAGTATTCTGAATAATATGTCCAAATTTTGAAAATCAATCCTTGCGGGCTTCAGAAACTGATCAGAAAATTCAATTCCCATGAAATTGTTCACCTTTATCGACCAATTTCAGTATCTTTTTTTCCCATCCCATTGTCATTGCGATCTCTCCGGCTTCCCCCGTCCCGTTTGTTAGTAGCGTTGCATTGTTGATGTTGACGCTCTCACAAAAGTGTCCAGAAATTGCTGACAAAGTGGGGAGAAGTAAATTATCTACCGTTAAATTGGATTTTTGTCTTCCGCCGTCAGCTCGTTTCTACGGTAATCCCAATTTTTCCTGAGGTTTCCCTCCCGTCCCGTCTTCGGGCGCCCTCTAGCCCTCAGCCCACGTGATCTTTTTCCGTCCGTCCGGTGTGTGACTCTGTTTGCGGAAAAATTCTGGTCTTTCTCCCTCACACCTTGCCACACGATAACGGCAACAACTAGCTACTGTTATGTATTTTTCACGACAATTTATTTTTTGTTGATTGTCGCCTTTGGATATGGGAAGCACATTTACGGGTTGTGCGAAGCTTGTTTGTTGGGGCATGGAGAGAGACTTTTGATTACAAATTAATTAAACTTTTGCAATAAATGTGTTGTTTCCGGAATTTTTCCCATGATCAGTGCCCGTTGCTTCCCAGGGACATTGTAGCTGGTGGATTGAAAATCAACAGAAGGCACCTGATTGAGTGGACCAACAACAACAGTATAGAGCAAGTGATTTATACGTACGAGAAGAACGAGTCTGATGACCGGTTATGGTGTTTCTTTCAACGCCTATGAGTCGGAATGTAATGATGTCATTCTGCGAATAGATACAGATGCATAAACCTGAATTATAAGAATGACATAAATTATAGGCGAGAATGCGATCAATTTGATTGTTCTTAAGATAAGTTGAAATTTCCCTCATTTATTCGATTATTTCACACTGAACTTCTTAATATTGTGGCTTTCGGAAATTTCGGCACAGTTTCCAACGGTCACTACGTGGATTAGTCATGATTCTAAGATTTGCGGTCAGGTTCTGCTATTGATAAATGACGCCCAGCTTTTTGCTGCCCGTACAGAAACGATACGAATTGGGTTGTGTTTATCATTGTAACGGAATGTATTTGCTCGCTCGGTTCCATCACACACAAAGGCAAACGGGAGGCAATTCTGGCGCTTTTGATACGGTCGATTTTTCATCATCAAATCTGTGATTGTGCCCTACTGACTGACGAGAGTGAGAAAGAACCCGCGTCTTGTCAGCATCAGTCAGATTACCACAAGTGCTTTGGCGTTATTTATTTACTGGTGAGAATAACTCAAGATTGATTGGAATATGTTTCCTGATGAAAATTTCCTCCCGGATGATTACGACAGGTTGGATTTTTTTTATTGTCGGATTATGTAGCTGTATTTCCCATGATTAAAATGAGTGATTGTACATCACAATAACGCTACATTGTTCGTTGAAGAATCACATTCCCGGTGCTTGTAAATAAGAAAGGATGCGGTTTACAACTTGACAATATTTGATTTCATTATAAAGGATCTAATAAAAGCGACACAAGGCGTTAGCATTATATGCGACATTGTTGCACAGAACTGATCACTTGATTGGCCACAGCTTTCATCGTTGACGAGTTATTCTGCATTATTAGCTTTAACAAAGATTACCATTTGAGTGTCTTAGGTGTGCTGTCGAACATTTTCTGGCTGCAGCGAAATTTACAAGTCGTAAATCGCTGTTTTTGGTTGCGGAGTGAAAGCTCTCCTTACCAATTATTAGAAACCAATGAACAATAATATAAGTAATATTCCTCTTGTACCCTTAGTATTAATAAAGTTAAGTTTGGTTCGGGGCCCTCCTTAGCCGTGCGGTAAGACGCGCGGCTACAAAGCAAGACCATGCTGAGTTTGGCTGGGTTCGATTCCCGGTACCGGTCTAAGCAATTTTCGGGTTTGAGTTAGATTTGATTTCGATTGGATTGGAATTTAGATGTGAATTAAATTTGGTTTTAATTTGAATTGAATTTGCATTGTATTGGATTTGGATTGGATTTGGATCGGAATTGGATTTGGATTGGATTGGATTTGAATTGGATTTGGATTTGATTAGGATTGGATTAGGATTGGATATGGATTGGATTTGGATTGGATTTGGATTGGATTTGAATTGGATTTGGATTGAATTTGGATTGGATTTAGATTGTATTTGAATTGGATTTGGATTGGATTTGGATTGTTTCTGGATTGGATTTGGATTGGATTTAGATTGGATTTGGATTTGAATTGGATTTGAATTGGATTTGGATTGGATTTGGATTGGATTTGGATTGGATTTGGATTGGATTTGGATTGAATTTGGATTGGATTTGGATTGAATTTGGATTGCATTTAGATTGTATTTGAATTGGATTTGGATTGGATTTGGATTGTTTCTGGATTGGATTTGGATTGGATTTAGATTGGATTTGGGTTGGATTTGGATTGGATTTGGATTGGATTTGAATTGGATTTGGATTGGATTTGGATTGGATTTGGTTGGATTGGTTTGAATTGGTTTGATTTGGTTTGGATTGGTTTGGATTGGTTTGGATTGGTTTGGATTGGTTTGGATTGGTTTGGATTGGTTTGGATTGGTTTGGATTGGTTTGGATTGGTTTGGATTGGTTTGGATTGGTTTGGATTGGTTTGGATTGGTTGGATTGGTTTGGATTGGTTTGGATTGGTTTGGTTGGTTTGGATTGGTTTGGATTGGTTTGGATTGGTTTGGATTGGTTTGGATTGGTTTGGATTGGTTTGGTTTGGTTTGGATTGGTTTGGATTGGTTTGGATTGGTTTGGATTGGTTTGGTTGGATTTTGATTGGATCTGGATTGGTTTGGATTGGTTTGGATTGGTTTGGATTGGATTTGGATTGGTTTGGATTGGATTTGGATTGGTTTGGATTGGTTTGGATTGGTTTGGATTGGTTTGGATTGGTTTGAATTGGTTTGGTTGGTTTGTGTTGGTTTGGATTGGTTTGGTTTGATTTGGATTTGATTTGTATTGGATGTTGCATTGGTTTGGATTGGTTTGGATTGGTTTGGATTGGTTTGAATTGGTTTGGTTTGATTTGTATTGGATGTGCATTGGTTTGGATTGGTTTGGATTGGTTTGGAATGGTTTGGATTAGATTTGGATTGGTTTGGATGGGATTTGGATTGGTTTGGATTGGTTTCAGTTGGTTTGGATTGGTTTGGTTGGTTTGGATTGGTTTGGATTGGTTTGGTTTGGATTGGTTTGGATTGGTTTGGACTGGTTTGGTTTGGATTAGATTTGGATTAGATTTTGATTGGTTTGGATTGGTTTGGATTGGTTTGGATTGGTTTGGATTGGTTTGGTTTGGATTGGATTCGGATTGGTTTGGTTCAGTTGGTTTGGATTGTTTTTTATTGGTTTGTAATGGTTTGGTTTGGATTGTATTGGGGTTGGTTAATTTGGATTGGTTTGGATTGGTTTGGTTGGTTTGGATTGGTTTGGATTGGTTTGGATTGGTTTGGATTGGTTTGGATTGGTTTGGATTGGTTGGTTGGATTTGGATTGGTTTGGATTGGTTTGGATTGGTTTGGATTGGTTGGATTGGTTTGGATTGGTTGGATTGGTTTGGATTGGTTGGATTGGTTTGGATTGGTTTGGATTGGTTGGATTGGTTTGGTTGGTTTGGATTGGTTGGTTGGATTGGTTTGGATTGGTTTGGTTGGTTTGGTTGGTTTGGATTGGTTTGGATTGGTTTGGTTGGTTTGGATTGGTTTGGTTGGTTTGGATTGGTTTGGATTGGTTGGATTGGTTTGGTTGGTTTGGATTGGTTTGGATTGGTTTGGATTGGTTTGGTTGGTTTGGATTGGTTTGGATTGGTTTGGATTGGTTTGGATTGGTTTGGATTGGTTTGGATTGGTTTGGATTGGTTTGGTTGGTTTGGATTGGTTTGGATTGGTTGGATTGGTTTGGATTGGTTTGGATTGGTTTGGATTGGTTTGGTTGGTTTGGATTGGATTTGGATTGGTTTGGTTGGTTTGGATTGGTTTGGTTGGTTTGGATTGGTTTGGATTGGTTTGGATTGGTTTGGATTGGTTTGGATTGGTTTGGATTGGTTTGGATTGGTTTGGATTGGTTTGGTTGGTTTGGATTGGTTTGGATTGGTTTGGATTGGTTTGGATTGGTTTGGATTGGTTTGGATTGGTTTGGATTGGTTTGGATTGGTTTGGTTGGTTTGGATTGGTTTGGTTGGTTTGGATTGGTTTGGATTGGTTTGGATTGGTTTGGATTGGTTTGGATTGGTTTGGATTGGTTTGGATTGGTTTGGTTGGTTTGGATTGGTTTGGATTGGTTTGGATTGGTTTGGATTGGTTTGGATTGGTTTGGATTGGTTTGGTTGGTTTGGATTGGTTTGGATTGGTTTGGATTGGTTTGGATTGGTTTGGATTGGTTTGGATTGGTTTGGATTGGTTTGGATTGGTTTGGATTGGTTTGGATTGGTTTGGATTGGTTTGGTTGGTTTGGTTGGTTTGGATTGGATTTGGATTGGTTTGGATTGGTTTGGATTGGTTTGGATTGGTTTGGTTGGTTTGGTTGGTTTGGATTGGTTTGGATTGGTTTGGATTGGTTTGGTTGGTTTGGTTGGTTTGGATTGGTTTGGATTGGTTGGATTGGTTTGGTTGGTTTGGTTGGTTTGGTTGGTTTGGTTGGTTTGGATTGGTTTGGATTGGTTTGGATTGGTTTGGATTGGTTTGGATTGGTTTGGATTGGTTTGGTTGGTTTGGATTGGTTTGGATTGGTTTGGTTGGTTTGGATTGGTTTGGATTGGTTGGATTGGTTTGGATTGGTTTGGATTGGTTTGGATTGGTTTGGATTGGTTTGGATTGGTTTGGATTGGTTTGGTTGGTTTGGATTGGTTTGGATTGGTTTGGATTGGTTTGGATTGGTTTGGTTTGGATTGGTTTGGATTGGTTTGGATTGGTTTGGATTGGTTTGGATTGGTTTGGATTGGTTTGGTTGGTTTGGATTGGTTTGGATTGGTTGGATTGGTTTGGATTGGTTTGGATTGAATTTGGTTGGTTTGGTTGGTTTGGATTGGTTTGGTTGGTTTGGTTGGTTTGGATTGGTTGGTTGGTTTGGTTGGTTTGGATTGGTTTGGATTGGTTTGGTTGGTTTGGATTGGTTTGGTTTGGTTGGTTTGGATTGGTTTGGATTGGTTTGGATTGGTTTGGATTGGTTTGGTTGGTTTGGATTGGTTTGGATTGGTTTGGATTGGTTTGGATTGGATTTGGATTGGTTTGGATTGGTTTGGATTGGTTTGGGTTGGTTGGATTGGTTTGGTTGGTTTGGTTGGTTTGGATTGGTTTGGATTGGTTTGGTTTGGATTGGTTTGGATTGGTTTGGATTGGTTTGGATTGGTTTGGTTGGTTTGGATTGGTTTGGATTGGTTTGGATTGGATTTGGATTGGATTTGGATTGGATTTGGATTGGTTTGGATTGGATTTGGATTGGTTTGGATTGGTTTGGATTGGTTTGGATTGGTTTGGATTGGTTTGGATTGGATTTGGTTGGTTTGGATTGGTTTGGATTGGTTTGGATTGGTTTGGATTGGTTTGGTTGGTTTGGATTGGTTTGGATTGGTTTGGTTGGTTTGGATTGGTTTGGATTGGTTTGGATTGGTTTGGATTGGTTTGGATTGGTTTGGATTGGTTTGGTTGGATTGGTTTGGATTGGTTTGGATTGGATTTGGATTGGTTTGGATTGGTTTGGATTGGTTTGGATTGGTTTGGTTGGTTTGGATTGGTTTGGATTGGTTTGGTTTGGTTTGGATTGGTTTGGATTGGTTGGTTTGGATTTGGTTTGGATTGGTTTGGATTGGTTTGGATTGGTTTGGATTGGTTTGGATTGGTTTGGTTGGTTTGGATTGGTTTGGATTTGGTTTGGATTGGATGTGGATTGGTTTGGATTGGTTTGGATTGGATTTGGATTGGTTGGATTAGATTTGGATTGGTTTGGATGGGTTTGGATTGGATTTGGTTGGTTTGGATTGGTTTGGTTGGTTTGGATTGGTTTGGATTGGTTTGGATTGGATTTGGTTTGGATTGGTTTGGTTGGTTTGAACTGGTTTGGTTTGGATTGGATTTGGTTGGTTTGGATTGGTTTGGATTGGTTTGGATTGGTTTGGATTGGTTTGGATTGGTTTGGTTGGATTGGATTTGGTTGGTTTGGATTGGTTGGTTTGGATTGGTTTGGTTTGGTTTGGTTGGTTTGGATTGGTTTGGATTGGTTTGGATTGGTTTGGATTGGTTTGGATTGGTTTGGATTGGTTTGGTTGGTTTGGATTGGTTTGGATTGGTTTGGATTGGTTTGGATTGGTTTGGATTGGTTTGGATTGGTTTGGTTGGTTTGGATTGGTTTGGATTGGTTTGGATTGGTTTGGATTGGTTGGATTGGTTTGGATTGGTTTGGTTGGTTTGGATTGGTTTGGTTGGTTTGGATTGGTTTGGTTGGTTTGGATTGGTTTGGATTGGTTTGGATTGGTTTGGATTGGTTTGGTTGGTTTGGTTGGTTTGGATTGGTTTGGATTGGTTTGGTTGGTTTGGATTGGTTTGGATTGGTTTGGATTGGTTTGGTTGGTTTGGATTGGTTTGGATTGGTTTGGTTGGTTTGGATTGGTTTGGATTGGTTTGGTTGGTTTGGATTGGTTTGGTTGGTTTGGATTGGTTTGGTTGGTTTGGATTGGTTTGGTTGGTTTGGATTGGTTTGGTTGGTTTGGATTGGTTTGGATTGGTTTGGATTGGTTTGGATTGGTTTGGATTGGTTTGGTTGGTTTGGATTGGTTTGGTTGGTTTGGTTGGTTTGGATTGGTTTGGATTGGTTTGGATTGGTTTGGTTGGTTTGGATTGGTTTGGTTGGTTTGGATTGGTTTGGATTGGTTTGGTTGGATTTGGTTTGGTTTGGATTGGTTTGGATTGGATTGGATTGGATGTGGTTTGGATTGGTTTGGATTGGTTTGGTTGGTTTGGATTGGTTTGGATTGGTTTGGATTGGTTCGGTTGGTTTGGATTGGTTTGGTTTGGATTTGGTTTGGATTGGTTTGGATTGGTTTGGATTGGTTTGGATTGGTTTGGATTGGTTTGGATTGGTTTTGATTGGATTTGGATTGGTTTGGATTGGTTTGGATTGGTTTGGTTGGTTTGGTTTGATTTGTGTTGGTTTGGTTTGGTTTGTTGGATTGGATAAGCGGTTTGGGTTGGATTGGTTTGGTTTGGTTTGGTTGGTTTGGTTGGATTGGATTGGTTTGGTTTGGATTGGTTTGGATTGATTTTGGATTGGATTTGGTTGGTTTGGATTGGTTTGGATTGGTTTGGTTGGTTTGGTTGGTTTTGATTGGTTTGGTTGGTTTGGATTGGTTTGGTTGGTTTGGATTGGTTTGGATTGGTTTGGATTGGTTTGGATTGGTTTGGATTGGTTTGGTTTGGTTTGTGTTGGATTTGGATTGGTTTGGTTTGATTTGTGTTGGTTTTGGTTGGTTTAATCGGATGTGCGTTGGTTTGGATTGGTTTGGATTGGTTTGGAATGGATTTGGATTAGATTTGGTTGGTTTGGATGGGTTTGGATTGGATATGGATTGGTTTGGATTGGTTTGGATTGGTTTGGATTATGTTTGGAATGGTTTGGATTAGATTTGGATTGGTTTGGATTGGTTTGGATTGGTTTGGATTAGTTTGGTTAGAGTTGGTTGGTTTGGTTTGGATTGGTTTGGATTGGTTTGGATTGGTTTGGATTGGTTTGGATTGGTTTGGTTGGTTTGGATTGGTTTGGATTGGTTGGATTGGTTCGGATTGGTTTGGATTGGTTTGGATTGGTTTGGATTGGTTTGGATTGGTTTGGATTGGTTTGGTTGGTTTGGATTGGTTTGGATTGGTTTGGATTGGTTTGGGTTGGTTTGGTTGGTTTGGATTGGTTTGGTTGGTTTGGTTGGTTTGGATTGGTTTGGATTGGTTTGGATTGGTTTGGTTGGTTTGGATTGGTTTGGATTGGTTTGGTTGGTTTGGATTGGTTTGGATTGGATTTGGATTGGTTTGGTTGGTTTGGTTGGTTTGGATTGGTTTGGTTGGTTTGGATTGGTTTGGATTGGTTTGGTTGGTTTGGATTGGTTTGGATTGGTTTGGTTGGTTTGGATTGGTTTGGTTGGTTGGTTGGTTTGGTTGGTTTGGTTGGTTTGGATTGGTTTGGATTGGTTTGGATTGGTTTGGTTGGTTTGGATTGGTTTGGTTGGTTTGGTTGGTTTGGATTGGTTTGGTTGGTTTGGATTGGTTTGGATTGGTTTGGATTGGTTTGGTTGGTTTGGATTGGTTTGGATTGGTTTGGATTGGTTTGGATTGGTTTGGATGGGGTTGGATTGGTTTTTGGATGGTTTGGATTGTGTTGGGATTGGTTTGGATTGGTTTGGATTGGTTTGGATTGGTTTGGATTGGTTTGGATTGGTTTGGATTGGTTCGGATTGGTTGGTTTGGTTTGGATTTGGATTGGTTTGGTTGGTTTGGTTGGTTTGGATTGGTTTGGTTGGTTTGGATTGGTTTGGATTGGTTTGGATTGGTTTGGATTGGTTTGGATTGGATTTGGATAGGATTGGATAAGCGGTTTGGGTTGGATTGGTTTGGTTTGGTTTGGATTGGTTTGGATTGGATTGGTTTGGTTTGGTTGGATTGGTTTGGATTGATTTTGGATTGGTTTGGATTAGATTTGGATTGGTTTGGATTGGTTCGGTTGGTTTGGATTGGTTTGGTTTGGATTAGATTTGGATTGGTTTGGATTGGTTTGGTTGGTTTGGATTGGTTTGGTTGGTTTTGATTGGTTTGGTTGGTTTGGATTGGTTTGGATTGGTTTGGATTGGTTTGGATTGGTTTGGATTTGGTTTGGTTGGTTTTAATTGGATTTTAATCGGATGTTGCGTTGGTTTGGATTGGTTTGGATTGGTTTGGAATGGTTTGGATTAGATTTGGATTGGTTTGGATGGGATTTGGTTGGACTTGGATTGGTTTGGATTGGTTTGAATTGGTTTGGATTGGTTTGGATTGGTTTGAATTGGTTTGGATTGGTTTGGTTTGGTTGGTTTGGTTGGTTTGGATTGGTTTGGAATGGTTTGGACTGGTTTGGATTAGATTTGTTGGTTGGATTGGTTGGTTTGGTTTTTGTTGGTTTGGTTTGATTTGGATTGGTTTGGTTGGAATTGGATTGGTTTGGAATGGTTTGGATTGGTTTGGATTGGTTTGGATTGGTTTGGATTGGTTTGGTTGGTTTGGATCGGTTTGGATTGGTTTGGATTGGTTTGGATATGATTTGGATTGGTTTGGATTGGTTTGGATTGGTTTGGTTGGTTTGGATTGGTTTGGATTGGTTTGGATTGGTTTGGATTGGTTTGGTTGGTTTGGATTGGTTTGGATTGGTTTGGTTTGGATTGGTTTGGTTTGATTTGGATTGGTTTGGATTGGTTTGGGTTGGTTTGGATTGGTTTGGTTGGTTGGATTGGTTGGTTTGGATTGGTTTGGATGTGATTTGGATTGGTTTGGATATGGTTTGGTTGGTTTGGTTGGTTTGGTTGGTTTGGATTGGTTTGGATTGGTTTGGTTGGTTTGGATTGGTTTGGTTGGTTTGGATTGGTTTGGTTGGTTTGGATTGGTTTGGATTGGTTTGGTTTGGATTGGTTTGGATTGGTTTGGATTGGTTTGGATTGGTTTGGATTGGTTTGGTTTGGATTGGTTTGGATTGGATTGGATTGGTTTGGATTGGTTTGGATTGGTTTGGTTGGTTTGGATTGGTTTGGATTGGTTTGGATTGGTTTGGATTGGTTTGGTTGGTTTGGTTGGATTGGTTTGGATTGGTTTGGATTGGTTTGGATTGGTTGGATTGGTTTGGATTGGACTTTGGATTGGTTTGGTTGGTTTGGATTGGTTTGGATTGGTTTGGATTGGTTTTGTTGGTTTTAGTTGGTTTTAATCGGATGTGCGTTGGATTTTGATTGGTTTGGAATGGTTTGGTTTGGTTGGTTTGGATTGGATTTGGATGGGTTTGGATTGGTTTGGATTGGTTTGGATTGGTTTGGATTGGTTTGATTGGTTTGGATTGGTTTGGATTGGTTTGGATTGGTTTGGATTGGTTTGGTTGGTTTGGATTGGTTTGGTTGGTTTGGTTGGTTTGGATTGGTTTGGATTGGTTTGGTTGGTTTGGTTGGTTTGGTTGGTTTGGATTGGTTTGGATTGGTTTGGATTGGTTTGGATTGGTTTGGTTTGGTTTGTGATTGGTTTGGATTGGTTTGGATTTGGTTTGGATTGGTTTGGATTTGGTTTGTATTGGTTTGGATTGGTTTGGTTTGGTTTGTGTTGGTTTTAATTGGTTTTAATCGGATGTGCGTTGGTTTGGATTGGTTTGGATTGGTTTGGTTGGTTTGGATTGGTTTGGATTGGTTTGGTTGGTTTTGATTGGTTTGGATTGGTTTGGATTGGATTGGTTTGGATTGGTTTGGATTGGTTTGGATTGGTTTGGTTGGTTTGATTTGGTTTGGTTGGTTTGGTTTGGATTGGTTTGGATTGGTTTGGATTGGTTTGGATTGGTTTGGATTGGTTGGTTTGGATTGGTTGGATTGGTTGGATTTGGATTGGATTTGGATTGGTTTGGTTGGTTTGGATTGGATTTGGATTGGTTTGGATTGGTTGGTTGGTTTGGATTGGTTTGGATTGGTTTTCGAATTGGTTTGGATTGTTTTTGGTTTGGTTGGTTTGGATTGGTTTGGATTGGTTTGGATTGGTTTGGATTGGTTTGGATTGGTTTGGATTGGATTGGTTTGGATTGGTTTGGTTGGATTTGGATTGGTTTGGTTGGTTTGGATTGGTTTGGATTGGTTTGGATTGGTTTGGTTGGTTTGGATTGGTTTGGTTGGTTTGGATTGGTTTGGATTGGTTTGGATTGGTTTGGATTGGTTTGGATTGGTTTGGATTGGTTTGGATTGGTTTGGTTGGTTTGGATTGGTTTGGTTGGTTTGGATTGGTTTGGATTGGTTTGGTTGGTTTGGATTGGTTTGGATTGGTTTGGATTGGTTTGGATTGGTTTGGATTGGTTTGGATTGGTTTGGATTGGTTGGATTGGTTGGTTTGGTTGGTTTGGATTGGTTTGGTTGGTTGGATTGGTTGGATTGGTTTGGATTGGTTTGGATTGGTTTGGATTGGTTTGGATTGGTTTGGATTGGTTTGGATTGGTTTGGATTGGTTTGGTTGGTTTGGATTGGTTTGGATTGGTTTGGTTGGTTTGGATTGGTTTGGATTGGTTTGGATTGGTTTGGATTGGTTTGGATTGGTTTGGATTGGTTTGGATTGGTTTGGTTGGTTTGGATTGGTTTGGATTGGTTTGGTTGGTTTGGATTGGTTTGGATTGGTTTGGATTGGTTTGGTTGGTTTGGATTGGTTTGGATTGGTTTGGATTGGTTTGGTTGGTTTGGATTGGTTTGGATTGGTTTGGTTGGTTTGGATTGGTTTGGATTGGTTTGGTTGGTTTGGATTGGTTTGGTTGGTTTGGATTGGTTTGGATTGGTTTGGATTGGTTTGGATTGGTTTGGATTGGTTGGATTGGTTTGGATTGGTTTGGATTGGTTGGATTGGATTTGGATTGGTTTGGATTGGTTTGGATTGGTTTGGATTGGTTGGGTTGGTTTGGATTGGTTTGGATTGGTTTGGTTGGTTTGGATTGGTTTGGATTGGTTTGGATTGGTTTGGATTGGTTTGGATTGGTTTGGATTGGTTTGGATTGGTTTGGATTGGTTTGGATTGGTTGGTTGGTTTGGTTTGGATTGGTTTGGATTGGTTTGGATTGGTTTGGATTGGTTTGGATTGGTTTGGTTGGATTGGTTTGGTTGGTTTGGATTGGTTGGATTGGTTTGGATTGGTTTGGTTGGTTTGGATTGGTTTGGTTGGTTTGGATTGGTTTGGATTGGTTTGGTTGGATTTGGATTGGTTTGGATTGGTTTGGATTGGTTTGGATTGGTTTGGATTGGTTTGGATTGGTTTGGATTGGTTTGGATTGGTTTGGTTGGTTTGGATTGGTTTGGATTGGTTTGGATTGGTTTGGATTGGTTTGGATTGGATTGGTTTGGTTGGTTGGTTGGATTGGTTTGGATTGGTTTGGATTGGTTTGGATTGGTTTGGTTGGTTTGGTTGGATTTGGATTGGTTTGGATTGGTTTGGATTGGTTTGGATTGGTTTGGTTGGTTTGGATTGGTTTGGATTGGTTTGGTTGGTTTGGTTGGTTTGGATTGGTTTGGTTGGTTTGGATTGGTTTGGTTGGATTGGTTTGGATTGGTTTGGATTGGTTTGGTTGGTTTGGTTGGTTTGGATTGGTTTGGTTGGTTTGGTTGGTTTGGATTGGTTTGGTTGGTTTGGATTGGTTTGGATTGGTTTGGTTGGTTTGGTTGGTTTGGATTGGTTTGGATTGGTTTGGATTGGTTTTGGATTGGTTTGGTTGGTTTGGATTGGTTTGGTTGGTTTGGATTGGTTTGGATTGGATTTGGATTGGATTTGGTTGGTTTGGATTGGTTTGGATTGGTTTGGATTGGTTTGGATTGGTTTGGATTGGTTTGGATTGGTTTGGATTGGTTTGGATTGGTTTGGATTGGTTTGGATTGGTTTGGATTGGTTTGGATTGGTTTGGATTGGTTTGGATTGGTTTGGTTGGTTTGGATTGGTTTGGATTGGTTTGGTTGGTTTGGATTGGTTTGGATTGGTTTGGATTGGTTTGGTTGGTTTGGATTGGTTTGGTTGGTTTGGTTGGTTTGGTTGGTTTGGATTTGGTTTGGTTGGTTTGGATTGGTTTGGATTGGTTTGGATTGGTTTGGATTGGTTTGGATTGGTTTGGATTGGTTGGATTGGTTTGGATTGGTTGGTTTGGATTGGTTCGGATTGGTTTGGTTGGTTTGGATTGGTTTGGTTGGTTTGGATTGGTTTGGATTGGTTTGGATTGGTTGGATTGGATTTGGATTGGTTTGGATTGGTTTGGATTGGTTTGGATTGGTTTGGATTGGTTGGTTTGGATTGGTTTGGTTGGATTGGTTTGGATTGGTTTGGATTGGTTTGGATTGGTTTGGATTGGTTTGGATTGGTTTGGATTGGTTTGGATTGGTTTGGATTGGTTTGGATTGGTTTTGGGTTGGTTTGGGTTGGTTTGGGTTGGATTTGGATTGGATTTGGATTGGATTTGGGTTTGGATTGGATTTGGATTGGATTTGGATTGGATTTGGATTGGATTTGGATTGGATTTTAATCGGATTTGGATTTGGATTGGATTTGAATTGGATTTGGATTGGATATGGATTGGATTTGGATTGGATAGGATTTGGATTGGATTGGATTTGGACTTGGATTGGATTTGGATTGGATTTAGATTTTTATTGCATTTAGATTTGGATTGGATTTTTATTGGATTTGGATTGGATTTAGATTGGATTTGGATTGGATTCGGATTGGATTTGGATTGGATTGGATTGGCTTTATATTGGTTTTGGACGGGATTGGGATTGGATGTAGATTCGATTTGCATTGAACTTGGATTGGATTTGGAAATAATTTGGGTGGATTTGGTTTTGAATAGGATTTAGATTCGATCTGGATTACATGTTTAGTTTTTAATTTTGTTTTCCGACCTTTCCCTCATAGTACAGTAGGAAGCAAATGTGGTGGATATGATATGCATAAAAAAGATCCTATAAATAATTCAAGATCAATATTTGAACGTTTATATCTGATGTAGTTTTGTTTTATAATGGGTTCATTCTGTTTAAAGCACTGCAGTCGATTAAACATTTTCATCGAGTTTTGTAAGAATGAAAACTCTCACTTTTCAATCGTTTTGGAAAAAAATTCTAACGGAATCGAAAATATGGGAACGAGAGATTACAATAAAGCGCTTTTTGCCCGTATTGGGACTTATCTCGACAAGGACACTGCCCATGATCGAATATTTGTAACACTCGCATCTTTGCTCATTTTGTAAAAAGCCTGTGAATCGTTCAGAAAGCTCAATTTACTGCATCTAATCCCACAACAATAAAATAGGCCTTACTATTTTGCTTATCTGTGGTAAGCTGACAATTACTGAGTTTGTGGGGAGGATTGACAACCGATTTATAAAATCAACCAAAATGCAAATGTTACAATTATGCAATCATGGGCAGGACATGAGTCGGTTGATTTTCATTTGTCATAGTTTTGAGTCCGGAGACGAGCCAGCCTCGGGCTGAAAGTCTCCTTAATAAAGACACAAAAAAAAAAAAAGTTTTGAGTCCGGCCGATACAATTGTTTTATTTGGTTGATTCAAAGTTTAAGTTTTGTTATCACAGCTCGGCGCCCGGGAAGACGGGGTTGAAACCTGGGTAGCATTCTGAATGGCAAGAGTGAAGTCAGGAAATGAGGCTAGAATGTTAATTTCTTACGAGATTCAAAGAAGAAGCGGAATGGTTTCATAGTCAGCGTCATTTTAGCGCCATCGAGGCAGTTTTTTCAGTATTTTACAGAAGGGATTACTTCCTCTATTCGGCTTATGCTGGATAGATGAGTTAATTGAAAGAAGGCGTCATCGTTTCTCCTCATTTTCTAGAATAGCACTAATTAGACAAAAAATCAAAATTTTTGGTTAAATAGAACTATTATTGCGCGTCTCTAAGTAACACTAAGTAGTATATATTTAAATTCTTAGTGAAGTTTGTCATTCTACGATTTATCGGTATCTGCGGATGTTAAAAATAATGATAGAAAACTACAGATTCGAAATGTATTCGAGGTAATGGCCTTTCGGGCACTGTCTCATTCGGGGCAATGGCCCCGTGGGTTGGGGCCCCTCACTCTAGCCAGAATAGCAACACTGTCCAGACTTCACTACCAGATAAGTATTCAGCTCTACAGCTATACTTTTTCTGCTCACTGATACATTTTGACATCTACCGTTCAAAATAGTCTCTAAGTGGCCATTCAACCTGGTTGCCACTTTTGTTTTACCTTCAGCAAATTACCTTCTCAATTACTACACATGACGGGAGGCGGTTTTGCTGTTATCAGCACGCCATTGGAACTTTCATAAAACCTCTGCATATCCTTCTGCTTCTTTTTTTCTATTCAACCGGGTACCTGACATCAACATCCGGCTTACGTTCTTCTCATCTGACAACTTCTGATATTTACTCCTTATCGTACCAACTATCAAAATTGGTTGTACATATCAGCACTAAGCTTAAAATACTAAACGGATTCCGCACCATACAAATGACTAAAAAATTGGCACAGACGAACCATTTCGCTGAAAAAAAGCATTCTGACGACTGTGAAGTTCATACACATCTCACAAACGAGTGCTAAAAGATTGTTGATACCCCTCACATGATGTCACACATTTTTGGAGCGGAATGCTTTCAACTTTTAATCTGACACCACGCAACCACTCAATGTGAGATCTCTATCAGTGTTAAAATCAATTTTGCTACCGATCTCCACCGTAACACACTAAATCTCTGACCTAGACAGTGTGGCATCCAACGTGCCGCGCCGTCCACCCACTTCAGGCAAAGGTTGATTCTTCTGTTCCACATTGTTCACTCAAGGTGTGCGCGCATCGATTGCGACGTCCGATTTCTACTTATGAGCCCATTAAAGGAAATCCATTTCCCATTTGGAAATCTATTGACTTAAGGCAAAGTGTTTAGCGCGCGATCGGTTCTCTTTCTCGAGGAGCGCCCATATCTCGCGGCTCAATCTCGCACGCGGGAGAAAGAACGCGTTAATGTTCGTGTCAAACTGATTGGCTAACAAAGAGTTGAAAGCAGACCGATTCCACCGTAGCCGCGAGCCGCCAAAAAATCTACAAGCATAAAACACTTAAACATAACAAATGGTTATTATGATTTTCGATTATTAACTGAGTGTGTATTGCCTTCGCAGCGAAAAGAAATCAGATTCGAACAAAAAATGAGAAAGATATTTCCTATACACGTCCATTGCCTCCATTGTGATTCAAAGGAGAGCGAACTCCGCCGCAGGAGGTTCTCCGAAATGGACACTCTTCATCAGCCCAAATGCAGTCGAACACTGTCGTAAGCAAACCCCCACAAGTGTACCCATCTCAAGAGATGTGAACAAAAAGATATATTCCTCAGATGCCGTCTGCGTCTTTGCGCCTCAAACCAAGCTAGCCCAAATAAACTATCAGCAAAACATCGGGTGAGGAATCATCATCAAACATCTATAAACATGATATTAATTACCCGAATAACACCTTCATATGTTTGTTCAAAGGACACCGCCTGGTTCTTTGCGAGAGCAGTGATCTAAGCCACAATTCCGACACACTCAATCCCGGAGTGCCGCCTTTCCCCTGATCTGCCGCGATGCAATCAAATGAGCGATCATCATTCATCACCGGCAACGGAACGATCGCTCCTAACTACCTACTAGTCGACTCGTCCGCTCTGGTGATCGGTGCAAAAAGTGAGGGTGTTTATTAAATTTCTGCTCGTTTTCTCACTTTTGGCCAGATTGTGGATGACGGGGTCGGTTCCCGCTTCGGACACTCGAAGCGGAAAGTGGCCAGCAACAGTGTGCGATGTGGAATCACGACGTGTTGATGATGATAGGGGACTGCGAGGCGGCCGGTAGACACGGTTGGCTTTTTTAAGGAAATGGGCCCATTGCTAATGGTGTGAAGTTATAGAGCGGCAGCTGACGGCAGATTTCGTTTGGAAAATTGTAAGGCCTTTTTACGGGTTCGAGATCGTTGCAGCATCCGTTGATGCATGTTTCGGATGCACAATGTTTTCACTGTTACTGCTGGAGAGAAAACAGTTTTCAGTCATATTACTGGTTGCTTGGAAGTTACAGTTGTGGGCAGTTAATGAATTCGGTTCGAGACTTTTTCAGAAATTTTCGTTATGTACAACCACTGTGACTGTGACTGATATTCGGAAGCAGAATGTCAAGTATTCTTGAAAGGAGCTGATCTTATCAGAAATTATTTTATCTGAAATTTCGTCATTGCATTGGAGGTCAATAATCTTCATTTGAATCAATGGAAATTTCAGAACAGTGTGTACGAAAAATTTGATTTTATATTTTTTGTTTTGATTTTATCAGCATATTTAACAGATTCGCATAAACTGTTTTCAATAAAATGAACTACTTTCCAGCCATCAAAAGCTCCAATGTTGGATAATAAAATTTCGACGTGTTGATCCTTGCCTTGTTGCTGCATGCTTAAGTCATTAAAATGTTTGATGATATCTAATACAACAGTTAAGTCACTCACCCACTCGGGGAAGGGTCGTTTGGCCGAAACCCACTCGGCCGAAAGTCATTTGGCCGAGTGCCACTAGACCGAAAGTTGTATGGCCGAATGCCACTAGGCCGAAAGTTGTTTGGCCGAATATACCATCCTGTACACCTCCGGTGGTGCAAAGGGTCGTCTTGAAAGATCTCCATCCTGAGCGATGCCCGGCTATCGCTTTAACCTGTTGCCAGGTTAGATTTCGGTCGACTTCTTTTATTTCTTTATTGAGGCTTCGCCGCCATGAGCCTCTGGATCTGCCTCTGCTGCGATGTCCCGCTGGGTTCCAGTCTAATGCTTGCTTACAGATTTCGTTTCCGCCCCTACGTAGAGTGTGGCCGACCCAGCCCCAATTCCGATCCCGAATTTCTGTTGCTATCGGCCTCTGGTGACAACGACGATGGAGCTCGTTGTTTGAGATCCAGTTGTGAGGCCAGGCCAGGCCCGAATTATATACCGCAGGCATCTGTTAATGAACACCTGCAGCCGTTGAGTGTTCTCCACTGATACACACCATGTTTCGCTAGCGTATAACAGCACAGATTTCACGTTAGAGTTGAAAATTCGTATTTTGGTGCGTTCACTTATCTGCTTGTTTTTCCAGATATTTCGCAAAGGCAGCCCTTGCTTTCTTGATCCGTGCGCCTATGTCGATCTTGGTACCGCCGTCTGACGCCATTTGGCTACCAATTATTTTGGATTTGGAATTATTTTACGAAAAGAAAATTTTCAACCTGTTTTAAAGAAGAATAAAAACTAAACGTTTCATATTACATATGCGTTTCTTCATGTCCAAAAACTTAGAAGACATCAAACCTTCAAATTGAAATCGAAATTCATCGTGAAATCGAGTGATTCGAACTTCAATACATTGGACACTACAAGGGGTTTCACTTTTTTTTTTCCTGTTCGGGTGTGCCACTGCGACCAATTATTAGATCTATTGTAGCGTTACCCGTATCCTTAGTGTTTAAGTGCATGTCGAATTACTCCAGTGCTATTGAGAAGCATTGCAGTATCGGTTTCGATACAGTTGTTGTTTTGTTTTCTCAAGACCACCATGACAAGGTCCCGCTATTTAGACCCTTCATAGAGAGCAATCCCATTGAAGGCGCGCCCCTTATCAATAGGAAATCAATCCTTGCTTGAGAAAACAGAACAGTAATACTGTTTTGGCCATGCATCGGAGTCCTAGCCACATCCTTGTCTTACTTCTAGAATATCACCAGTGAAACTCTTAAAACCCGGGATTTAGCTCTGTCTACAAGACCATTTCAAGCAAGAGAATTTGTTCAGTAATAAGAGCTTCCGAGTGTTCCTCTAACTACCATTGCTCACAAGTTCAAGAAGAGTTAGTACGTATTTAAACCAAAACTCGATTTTTCTAGTAGTCAGTTCAGCCTAGGACCGGGTACCGAGGTTTTTTAACTAATTGCTTGAAAAGTTGTTTCCGCTGCATACAGTTTAGCCTCAAACAAGAGGAATTTGAGTCTTTCAACTGTCTGCAAGGTAACATTAATTATGTTTTATTTCTGAGACTGCTGTTGGTAGCGAAGACTAAATACGATGAATCCTTAATTACCACAACTTATTGCCCTAGCTAGAAAAATGGATTAGGCTAGGGCTCTGTTTGGTAGATCTTACACCGCAACACACTACGTCAAAGTGATCTACCGTGTTACGGGAAAGGGGTTTCACATATTGGTTATAGTAAAAAGCAAGGACTCTCAGATGCCATCTAAACCAACGGCGCCATTTTGCCCCGGAAGGAGCTGCTTTGGAGGCTCCTCTAGGAATTCCTCCGGAAGTTCCTCCACGAATTCCTCCGGAATTTCCTCCAGGAAATCCTTCGGAAGTACTTTCGGGAATTCCTTCGAAAGTTCCTTCAAGAATTCCTCTGCGAAGTTCCTCTGCGAAGTTCCTCCAGGAATTCCTCTGCGAAGTTCCTCCAGGAATTCCTCCGGAAGTTCCTCCAGGAATTCCTCCGGACGTTCCTCCAGGAATTCCTCCGGAAATTCCTCCAGAAATTCCTCCGGAAGATCCTCCAGGAATTCCTCCGAAAGTTTCTTCAGGAATCCCTCCAAAAAGTTCCTCCATGAATTCCTCCGGAAGTTCCTTCAAGAATTCCTTCGGAATTCCTCTGTGAAGTTCCTCCAGGAATTCCTCAGCGAAGCTCCTCCAGGAATTCCTCTGCGAAGTTACTCCAGGAATTCCTTCAAAAGTTTCTCCAGGAATTCCTCCGGAAGTTCCTCCAGGAATTCCTTCGGAAGTTCCTCCGGAAGTTCCTCCAGGAATTCCTCCGGAAGTTCCTCCAGGAATTCCTCCGGAAGTTCCTCCAGGAATTCCTCCGGAAGTTCCTCCAGGAATTCCTCCGGAAGTTCCTCCAGGAATTCCTCCGGAAGTTCCTCCCGAAATTCCTCCGGAAGTTTCTCCCGGAATTGCACCGGAAGTTTCTCCCGGAATTGCACCTGAAGTTTCTCCCGGAATTCCTCTGGAGTTCCTTCCGGATTTCCTCCGGAGTTCCTCCCGGAATTCCTCCGGAATTCCTCCGGAAGTTCCTCCCGGAATTGCTCCGGAAGTTCCTCCCGGAATTGCTCCGGAAGTTCCTCCCGGAATTGCTCCGGAAGTTCCTCCCGGAATTCCTCCGGAAGTTCCTCCCGGAATTCCTCCGGAAGTTCCTCCCGGAATTCCTCCGGAAGTTCCTCCCAGAATTCCTCCGGAAGTTCCTCCCGGAAGTTCCTCCCGGAATTCCTCCGGAAGTTCCTCCCGGAATACCTCCGGAAGTTCCTCGGAATTCCTCCGGAAGTTCCTCCCGGAATTCCTCCGGAAGTTTCTCCCGGAATTCCTCCGGAAGTTTCGCCCGGAATTCTTCCGGAAGTTCCTCCTGAATTCCTCCGAAGTTCCTCCCGGAATTCCTCGGAAGTTCCTCCGGAATTCCTCCGGAAGTTCCTCCCGGCATTCCTCCGGAAGTTCCTCCCGGAATTCCTCCGGAAGTTCCTCCGGAATTCCTCCGGAAGTTCCTCCGGAATTCCTCCGGAAGTTCCTCGGAATTCCTCCGGAAGTTCCTCCTGAATTCCTCGGAAGTTCCTCCTGAATTCCTCGGAAGTTCCTCCGGAATTCCTCCGGAAGTTCCTCCTGAATTCCTCCGGAAGTTCCTCCCGGAATTCCTCCGGAAGTTCCTCGGAATTCCTCCGGAAGTTCCTCCTGAATTCCTCCGGAAGTTCCTCCGGAATTCCTCCGGAAGTTCCTCCAGAATTCCTCCGGAAGTTCCTCCCGGAATTCCTCGGAAGTTCCTCCCGGAATTCCTCCGGAAGTTCCTCCTGAATTCCTCCGGAAGTTCCTCGGAATTCCTCCGGAAGTTCCTCCCGGAATTCCTCCGAAGTTCCTCCGGAATTCCTCGGAAGTTCCTCCCGGAATTCCTCCGGAAGTTCCTCCCGGAATTCCTCCGAAGTTCCTCCAGGAATTCCTCCGGAAGTTCCTCGAATTCCTCCGGAAGTTCCTCCGGAATTCCTCCGAAGTTCCTCCTGAATTCCTCCGGAAGTTCCTCCCGGAATTCCTCGGAAGTTCCTCCGGAATTCCTCCGGAATTCCTCCGAAGTTCCTCGGAATTCCTCCGGAAGTTCCTCCCGGAATTCCTCCGGAAGTTCCTCCCGGAATTCCTCGGAAGTTCCTCCTGAATTCCTCCGGAAGTTCCTCCCGGAATTCCTCCGGAAGTTCCTCCAGAATTCCTCGGAAGTTCCTCCCGGAATTCCTCCGGAAGTTCCTCCTGAATTCCTCCGGAAGTTCCTCCCGGAATTCCTCCGAAGTTCCTCCTGAATTCCTCAGGAAGTTCCTCTCGGAATTCCACCTGAAGTTGCTCTCGATATTCCACCGAAGTTCCTCTCGGAATTCCTCCGGAAGTTCCTCTCGGAATTCCTCCGGAAGTTCCTCTCGGAATTCCTCCGGAAGTTCCTCTCGGAATTCCTCCGGAAGTTCCTCCGGAAGTTCCTCCAGAAGTTCCTCCCGGAATTCCTCTGGAGGTTCCTCCCGGAGTTCCTCCGGAAGTTCCTCCCAGAATTCCTCCGGAAATTCCCCCCGGAATTCCTTCGGAAATTCCCCCCGGAATTCCTTCGGAAATTCCCCCCGGAATTCCTTCGGAAATTCCCCCCGGAATTCCTCTGGAAATTCCCCTGGAATTCCTCCGGAAATTCATCCCGGAATTCCTCCGGAAATTCATCCCGGAATTCCTCCGGAAATTCATCCCGGAATTCCTCCGGAAATTCCCCCCGGAATTCCTCCGGAAGATCATAACCCTCCGGAAGTTCCTCCAGGAATTCCTCCGGAAGTTCCTCCAGGAATTCCTCCGGAAGTTCCTCCAGGAATTCCTCGGGAAGTTCCTCCAGGAATTCCTCCGGAAGTTCCTACAGGAATTCATCCGGAAGTTCCACTGATTCCTTACCTCTGTATAAAGTTGCTTGTGTTTTGAACAACAAATTGCTCTGAAACCACGCAAGTACTTTTCCATTAATTCCCAATTTTCTCCGTGTAGTAATCATTTTCTTTCTGCCTAAAGTTTCAAAAGCTCTCTTCAGGTCTAAAAATACCGCAATTATCACTTTTTCATCCTCCAAGTCTTGCTTCCACTTGAATAGTAGTAAATTACGCGCCGTTTTGCAAGGATGTCGTTTCCCAAACGCTGATTGTTCATCCAATAAAATATAATTTTTGTTAATAAAATCCATCAACTCGTCTTTCACGATCACTTCAAGAACTTTTTTGTATAAAGTAACATATTTATTGGTCGCTTATCTTCAGGTTTTCGTGAGTTCGGTACTTTCTGTAGCTAAGTAACTAAGTTCTTTTTCCAGACAGATGAGAATTCTGAGAAAAATGAGCATTATCTCTATACAATTTTATCGACTGTAATGTACTCTTATACGATGGGGCTGACTCCGTTACAAAAAGCTCCTCCGGAAGTTCCTCCAGAAATCCCTTTGGAAGTTCCTCCAAGAATTCTCCCGAAAGTTCCTCCGTAAGTTCTGTTAAGAGTTCCTCTGGAAGAGTCTCCAGGAGTTCCTCTGGAAGATCCTCTAGGAGTTCTTCCGAAAATTCCTTCAAGAGTTCCTCAGGAAATTCCTCCAAGAGTTCCACCGGAAATTCCTCCATAAATTCTTCCGGCACACAGATAAAAATATGTTGTGATTTTAAATGTATTTTCATGCACATATTTGGAGCATGCAAATAAACGTATCATTCAATCGATCTCACTATTCTTTTAAATCGAAATAAATTTAAACGGTGCTTGCTTGTAAACTTCAATCAAATTTAATTGAATATCGAATGTTAATTCGTTTGATGCGATGGGCCTTAATTTTACACGTCGTTGAATTTTCAAAATTATTTGCTGTGCAGTATTAGTTCATGAAGAATTTAAAAAAGTTTCCAAACAATTTTTAAATTAAATAGGGGAAATGACGGCTTTGGCAGGTTTTGTTCTATTATTGACAGAGGGGTTAATGCCAAATTTGAGTATAATTGATTATAGAAATCAATTATGCTCACATTTGACCTTAACATTCTTTGCATATCAAAGAATATTGTGGCCAAATGTCATAAAATTTGGTCAACAAAAACCCCCCTGACAATAATAGAACAAAACCTGCCAAAGCCGTCATTCCCCCTACTGAAATATTTTCAGACCGAAATATTCTAGTACGTACTGCTAAAGAAGTGGCGGCGTGGTCGATTTTCATACAGTGGCGCGCCTACTCATTTTTCACGGCAGCGGTGGCGTGAAAAAATCGTCGGTGGCGGTGCACAGATCTAGTTTAGATGTATTGATCCAAACCAAATAAACCGATTTAATGCAATGAGCTGTCGTAACAAATATAACATTCTCAGATCGGCTTACATGCGAGGTTTGATATAGAACGCTTAATGCAAAGAATGTCACAACTTTTTGTTTTGGTTTAACTATCCATTTTAAAGGCCATAAAGCTTACTGACAGCATATGGACAGGATAAGGTGAATTATTGTATTTTTCCATTAAAATTTATGTGTTTCTGTTTGTATTTCAGTTAAACCACAGACAAACAGACGTAACAGCTTGAACATTTTTCTGAAAAATCCATCGCTCAACTCCTCTACCACCATTTTGCGAGCATGTTACGCGAAACGATGTTTCGTATGACATCGTCATCAGAAGGCGCTGGAGTGAAATGTCAAACCCGAAGGATTACGACACTAGCGCCTCTAGTTGTAAATTGCGTAATCAATCAAATTCGAATTGATCGTTGAAGTCATGGTCGATGGTATTTTCTCTAGTGTTACGTCTGTTTGTCTGTGGTTTAAAATTTTCATTTGTCAAAAACACTAGGGAAACTAAATTCCTTGAAATTGCTACACTAAAAATTTATAACGAAATTCGCTGAATATTATGAAAACTGTATCAATCTATTGTCCCACTTTGAGATATAGAATTACCCTCCATATATAATAAACAGATTGCACAACTTCGCTAAGTTGTCTTTCTTTGAGTACATATTCCTTTCAGCATTCACACGTAACATATAAACGTAATTTGCTAGCTAATAAATGACACAAATTATGAGTAATAGATATACCAAGCACACATCGTCTACTATTCAGAACCCAACTTCCATATTCCAGTAGCCACAATAGGAAAAGGCGTGTATGATTTATTTACTCCGTGCGATCCATTTCCATGCCCTTCCATACTCAACCATATCAACATTTGTAATCCCTCCGTGGCTCATTTGCGTTATGTTGTGTCGTTATTGTTGTTACAAAGCCAAGTCTACTGTTGCAATGCGCACCCAGAAAGTGATTTTTCATTCCACAATACATTTCCTTCCTCCCGACCAAAACGACCATAAGAACTCGGTTACAACGAGAACAAGAAACGGATTTTTCCGGAATGAACCCCCTTCCCCCCTGAATGAACCGTCTGTTCCGATTCCCGTGGCATTGCAAGTGAGTCGACCGTGGAAAATGCTTGTACTACAACAATGCAGTCCAAAGCTCAAAGAAAGGGGTAAATATTTGCCCTAAACTCCCTACCCTCGATAAGCCGTACCGGTAGGGACGAGCCACATTTACGTATCATCGTTGTTCGCAAATCGAAACTAAGCTAAGGATTCGACGAGAGTAGACACATTGTAGGATGTTGTTCACGGTATGCGTATCGGATCGCTTCGTTTGCTGCAAACAACTAACATTGGATTGTAGACTCGACTCGATGGCGACGTCGACGGGGTCCGGGAAGGGAATCCAATCCCGCAAAGTAAATGATCCGTGTAAATGACAGTGAATCTATTTTGTGCAAAGGCACCCCCAAAGGAGTTATGTCACTTGTCTCGACTCTCAGCTCAGCTACCGTGCGGGACGCTAGGGTTAACTTTTGTAGACAGGAAGTGCGATTCGTAATTGAAAATTACACTGATTTATGGACAAATGTTTGAGATTCGCTTCAACATCCCTTCCGTCTCGAGCGTGAATAATTTGATTATGGCATGTTTAACAAGCGGGATGATTGCGAGCGGGGTAGCGTATGCGGTTATCACAAATTAGGTAAACGGTAGATCATTAAACTTCGAGGCGTGGTAACGTTTCTGTTTTTCTAGTTTTGACGAGGAAATAAACAAGGGTATATTCGGTGTCCCGATTAGATCATTTGTCATTGTGATCATTCGGCGTATGTTTTGACATCTGTTAATCGTAACAGATGCTATCGAATTTATAGTTTTGAAGTTTCAGAATCGTATAAAAGCTACTAAAAAACTACTTAACAAAGATTTTTAGTTAATTTTTGAGCGAAAATATCCAGAAAATTAGATATTCTTTTTCCTTTAAACACTGACGACGATTAAAACGTCTATCTATTGTAACATGGCATCCACCTATAGCATTGGTCATATCTGTTTACATTATTGTTTGTATTCATCGAATAATTTGTTATTAAAGCTTTGTGAATAACATTCAGTCATTCAGTTTCGTTGATTCTACAATGAAACTTTAGACGCATGATTGTACGATGAGGCAAGAGAACAATAAGAAATGTGCTTGTAATTACAAAAATATTCCAAATGTTAAAAAAATACTGGCAAGATAAATCTTCTTTGAATTAATTTGACGTTGATGGCTAGTATTATTTCCCATGTTAGGAAAACCTGTCAATTGTGCGTTTCTTCTTTTATTAGTTCTTTTTCTTCTTCTTCAATGGCTCTTCATTCCAACTGGAAATTTGCCTGCTTTTCAACTTACTTGTCTAAGTTATTCCTCAGTTATTAATCCTCAAAAGGCCGGAACGACACTCACCTCGTTAAAAGTGCTCGTTCTATGTGATGCGCTGACAGAATTTCATAACCTCGGGCTTTTCTCAAAGGGGATTAGTAGGACTGTCTTTTGACCTAGGCACCGCCTCGTTAGAACCCTCCCCGCGTTCTTGAGATTCGAAAATGTCAGTGTTTTTTTTTTGTTTTTTTGCTATTATGGTCTAATTTCTTCAGTAATCCAGTGCAATCAAGTACTGGCGTCGCAAAACTAAGTGGATACATGAAAAATATAAAGAAGAAATGAATTTGAACGTTTTCCTGTGATCTTTTCACTGTAATTACCGATATTGAAAGCCTTATATTTCTTATCTAAGAGGTATGGTCATATTTCTTGAAATCTTGCCACGTGATATACCAAATCGTGCCCGACAGGATGGAAAAATATCACAAAAAACTGTAGACATATATGCAATAAGTATTTATTTGTTGGGGTTACTATTGGGGACATTACAACTAATTCAAAACATTCATGAGTTCAGGTCTTGAATTCTACCAAAGAAGAGAAAGGTAATACGCACATCAAAATATGCTGAGTACATCCTGCGCTGTTCACAGATATCAAATGATTCGTGTGACATTTCTCAGCTTGCTCCAAAGTGATATTCTAGAATTCGCGAAATATTCTGAAGAACCGCTCGTAAGGCATATATGCAGTAATGATCTCAAAAATGACCTAGTCATCAATCAAAGTTCTTCTCAACAGGCCCTTAGATGCCAGTCAAGTTATGTAAGACCTCTTATTATGAATATCAATGCACGCTGGGCCATCCAAAATGTTCTTGAGCTCAGGTCATCATATCTACATTCATGCAGAAGCATAATGCGTGTTTTACACCAAGCTAAGGTTATCCTGCCCAAGGATATATATAATCAATATGGAAATTCCGGGGCCCTGAGGGTGGCTGGGTTCGATTCCCGGTGTCGGTCTAGGCAATTTTCGGATTGGAAATTGTCTCGACTTCCCAGGGCATAAAAGTATCATCGTGCTAGCCTCATGATATACGAATGCAAAAATGGTAACCTGGCTTAGAAACCTCGCAGTTAATAACTGTGGAAGTGCTTAATGAACACTAAGCTGCGTGGCGGCTCTGTCCCAGTGTGGGGATGTAATGCCAATAGGAAGGAAGGAATATGGAAATTCCGGAGAAATTCTGGGAGGAACATTCGGAAGAGCTCCTGGTGGAACTTCCTGAGGAGTTACTGGTGAAGCTTTCAGAGGAATTACTGGAGGAACTTTTGGAGAAATTACCGGAGAAACTGCGGGTGGAGGAGTTTCCGTAGGAATTCCCAGAGAAATTTACGGAGGAAATCCTGAAGGAAATGCCTGAGGAATATCTGGGGAATCTTCAAGAGTAACTTACGGAGGAATTCCTAAAGAACTTCCGGAGGAATTTGTGAACGAACTTGCTGAGGAAGTCCTAGACAAACTTCCGGAGGAATTCTTGAAGAAACTTCTGGGAAAATTCTTTAGCGAACTTCTCGAGAAATTCCTGGAGAAACTGAGAAATTCCTGGACGGACTAATGGAGAAATTACTGGGCGAACTTCTGGAGGAATTTCTGGAGAAACTACCG
Source organism: Armigeres subalbatus (assembly GCF_024139115.2). NCBI lineage: Eukaryota > Metazoa > Arthropoda > Insecta > Diptera > Culicidae > Armigeres > Armigeres subalbatus. Next base: position 47,602,543 of record NC_085139.1, on the reverse strand, counting down.
AAAGAATGCCGGAAGGAACTACCGGAGGAAATCCTGGGTGAACTTCCAGTGGAATCGCTTGGCAAACTTCCGAAGGAATTCCTTCTGGATGAATTATTGGAGGACCTTCTGGAAGAATTCCTTGAAGAATCCAATGGCAAATCAAAGATGTTTTTTGAATTTGCTTGTAACATGTATGGCGAAGACTTGATGTTGATCAACATGATTTTTAACTATGAGCACGCAATCGCACGCATGCCGATTTGGGCTTATTTCAAAGCTTATTTATCCAACTTTTCGGAGACATGATGATTGTTTTGCGCAAATCTGCGTAAATACATTTTTCTTCATAGCATTCTTGAAGTAAACATAACCATTAACACGCCGAATACAGTGATCAGAAAATCGTGGGAACTAAATTTTCAAACAGCTGTATCTCAAGCGTCTTCTGACCGATTTTCACAATTCTTTTACGGATGTCTTACCTATCTCATCTAGTTTCACCCTACTGCTGAGATATGTTTCTAGGGGTACTCAATTTTTCCCTAGAGGGGCGTGAGTAAGGATGTTTTTTTTTTTCAAAATGTAGTGAATTTCAATTTACATGACATTCTTCAGTCGGAACAACACTTACAGGTTCAAAAGAATGTTTCATAACACTATTCTAGCATTGACTATACTATGTGTCAATAAAATGTTTCTTCTGGACATCCCTAGCGACTCCAAAATGACCTCTATACTGATGAAAGGCGATAGGCAAATGTTGACGATGAAAACTACGGAAACCCGTGCCGATGGAAACCCGTCAAGTCCATGTAGGTCAGTAGAGGCCAGGGGAATGATATTCTACTCAGTTATGCCCGAATCAGATGTTCTAGGATCTCCAAACTGTTTAGGAGTTTGGATCAATTGGTCTACCAAGTCAACTGAGCTCGATAGCTATCTGAAATCGACCAATCATGTCCACATAAGTCCTTACCCAACTAACATTTAATGTCAATGTAAATGTTCTCCTCGTTTGTCGGGTGAAGATCACTGCGTCCAGATTTTAGGACTATTGTGATATACCCTTTTACTGTGAAATACGCAAGTTATCTCAGTAACATGTTTGTCACTGAGATACCTTGGTATCGACTGAACTCAAGACCATCTATTATTGATGAATAGAGATCCTGAGTTACAGTATGTGACTCCCCCATTCTGGCGAGACTAGCTTTATGAAGCCAACCACGTCCTTGGGGGATAAGATCCATATGTCAGCAGGCCCTAAAAGGGCTTGCTGAGAACTTTGAACCTACGTTGGGTGAGTGCACTGCAATAGCAGAGGATGTGTTCTGATGTTTCTCTCTCCTCGTCACAGAAGCGGCAATTTGAGGTTTGGATTGCTCCGATCTTTTGTAGATGGTATCTGCAGGGGCAGTGTCCAGTTATTAGACCGGTGTAGATGTTGAGATCCCTTTTGTTGAGACCTAATAGTTGTTGGGTTTTCTTGGGGTTAATCGTTACGAGCCTTTTGGATTGGCTCGTATGGGGAAGTGCATTCCAGTTTGATGTGATTTGACTGACCATATATTTGTTCAGTTCCATTTTTACAGAGCAGTCTGAGATCCCGCAGAAGGGCTCAGGGCCAATGAACCTTTCATTAGATCCATTCCTGGCTAGCTCATCAGCAATCTCGTTTCCCTCTAGACCCGTATGTCCTGGGATCCAATATAGGTAGACTCGATTGCGTATGGATAAGTTTTTCAAAGCCAGAATGCATTCCCACACAAGCTTTGAGTTACAAGTGTAGTTATTAAGCGACTTAAGTGCCGCTTGGCTGTCAGAGAAAATACATATTTTTGCAAATCTATACTTTCTCCTCAGGCATAATAACACGCATTCTAATATTGCATATATTTCCGCCTGAAATACTGTGGGCCACTGTCCTAAGTGGACAGAAATTTTGTTGTAGGGCCATAGATTCCGGATCCTGTCAGATTATTCATTTTCGAACCATCTGTGAAGAAATTTATAGAGCCTGTTGGAACGCTGGTCCACCTCCTTCCCACTCCTGGCGGGAAGAAATGAACACATCGTAAGGTAAGTCATAATTGACTACCGTTTCCATCCAGTCACTACAAATTCCTATTGCGGGATTTATGGCAAATTCATTTAATATGCTGAGGTGACCCGTAAGGTCTCCCGACAGCAGTGTTAAAGGTTAAAGAGAACAAAACTTTAACCTTAGAGCACTTTTTTCCGCTTCCAGCTTTATGAATTGATCTAACCGGGGCAGGTGAAGCATTGCGTCTAGGGCCAAAGTGGGTGTACTACGAACTGCACCAGTGATGGCTATGCAAGCGGTGCGTTGGATTTTGTTGAGCTTAGCCCTTGCAGCAGCCTCATTAGTTTTAGGCCACCAGACAAGGGAAGCGTAAGTTGTCCTGGGACGGACAATGGTTTTATATATCCACATGATCATACTTGGTTTTAGGCCCCATCTTTTACCAAGGGTTTTGAACAAACCCAAAGTGTATTGAGACCTTTCTGCACAACTGATTGGAGATGAGAGTTCCAATTAAGCTTTGCGTCGAGTATGACACCTAGATATTTTACTTCACTTGAATAAACTAATTGTGTTTGATTCAAGAAAAGGGTTTCAGTTGTACCTTTCTCCGTTTGGTGAAAGGGATAATGGAAGTTTTGTAGGATTTATGCCTAGTTGATACTTTTGACACCAGGAAAAAGTGTGATTTAGGGCAGATTGCATTCTTTCCACGATAACACTTTCGAATTTGCCTCGTACAATAATGACAACGTCATCAGCATATCCAACCACGAAGCCTCTTCTCTCTAAGCTGTCTAGAAGCTCATCCACCACCAGTGACCACAACAAAGGAGAAAGCACTCCGCCTTGCGGACACCCCCTTGTTGCTTTAACAGTGATGTATGAACCGCTAAGCTCAGAGGAGATTTTCCGATTAGCTAGCATAGCATGTACCTAGGTAACAATGCATGGGTCGAATTTTCTCCTCAACATTGCTGACCCTATAGACGAATAAGAAGCGTTATCGAATGCGCCCTCAATATCAAGAAATGCTACAAGAGCAATTTCTTTTGCATTAAGTGTTTTTTGATTTTTTGAACTACCGTATGTAGTGCCGAGATCGTAGATTTTCCACTTTGATAAGCGAATTGGTTTTTTGACAAAGGCATTGCTTTCATAAATTTGTGATTTATGTACTCGCATAGTACCTTTTCCATAATTTTGAGCATTACAGAGGATAAACTTATCGGCCTGAATGCTTTGGGGTTGGTTTTATCTCTCTTGCCTGCCTTCGGAATGAAGACAGCCCGGATTTGACGCCAATCGTTAGGTATGTGCCCCAAAATCAGACTCGCCTTAAAAATCTCAACCAAGGGTGGAACCAGTGTTTTCTCTTTGTAAATGTTATTTCAACTCGTTTATACGGCTTCAAGCTGAATATGTGTGCTATACATATGATCAATAACTTCTATTCAATTCCTTTACCAGCAAATCTGGCGAATCTATTCAGCTATTTTCGACGTGCCGGCACAACTACTTTACAGCATGTTACACAATTTTTTCTCAATCTTTGCTAAACCATTTAGTAATATAATTCGCTTCAATTGCGCTTATTCAGCTTTTTTGAATCTGTTAAATAAGTTTTATATAGCCACTTAATTCAATTTGATTAAATATTATTTGAGAGGAGAGTAAATTTCGGAGTTTATTTAATGTTTTTTTTTGTGAAAACTACAATATCAATTTTGTTGCTACCTAGATTCGAACTCCTGATCTCCTGATTCAATGGCCGCTGCTCTGTCATCACCGTCACTTTGACATATGTAAATAACAAAGAAAATTATGGATGTGCTTCTTCGCATACCCTATAGGTTATTTTGCTAACGCTATTTTTGGATTCATGCTGTATAAACGTTAGAAAGAGGTCTACATGCTGCTTTTAGCACATAAGCTTAAAAATTATGCTTTCAGCATTATTTCAACCATTATTCAAACATTTATCAGCATGTTCTTTTGGGTAACTTTAATGCATCATCAATCGTTGAAATTGTTTTAGGCAACATTTTCTCGATCTGTATAGATGCTACTCTGCAGCTAATCGTTTAACAGCAGCCGTAAACAGAAATATCGCTTCTAAATGGCTTGTTTTCTTACACTATCTGCTAGCATTAATGACAGCGCTTTGTCAGTTGCTATAAAAGCAGGTGAAAACCTTTGTAGCTGCATTACAAAAATCAATAGCTCATACACAGCTCCGGCAACAAAAATCAAATGTAAACATTGCGGTTTTGACGTTCCATGCTGATAAGCTATTAAAAGAAGCAGTATAAGGTTTACTTAAACGTTGTGTAATCTTCAAAGATACAGAAGTTGCCTAAAAGCTTCGTTAGTTCATTTATAGCGCCATTACGCTATATTGTTAGTGCTATAACAACAGCGAAAATGTTTTCATTGTGAATGCTACTCACCGTAATATGGGAAGTTGCTAACAAGCAACTCAATTACATAACATGAGCTCTTAACCGATGAGCTTTGTTGCTAATTCAGACAGAGCTGTTTTATGAATATATGAAAGCTGCATAAACGATAAAAGATGAAATATATTCGGTACAAACTGACTGGCTGATAGATATTTGGGTAATAGTCGAGTTGAAGTTTAATGGATTATTTGCGGAGGCTTTCTTTTGTTCAGCATTGGCTTCTTTTATTCAAATATTATACAGCCAAAGGCTAGAAGTTGAAGCTTTTAGCACCAAAATTGTTAGTTGGGTAGTGCCCACGCGTATGATTTGCAGCACAGTTATACCCATACCAGATGTTTCAGGTTCTCCAAACTGTTCTGGAGTTTGGATCATTCGGTCTATCTGGTCAATTGCGATCGATAGCTATCTGAAATTGACAAGTCGTGTCCACACACATCCGAAGAGCCCACGTGTATAGTTTTCAACTCAGTTATACCCCAACCAGATGTTCTAGGTTCTCCAAAACTGTCCTGAAGTTTGGATGAATTGGTCTACCAGGTCAACTGCGCTCGGTACAAATCTGATAGCAATAAGATGTCCATACAAGTCAGTAGAGCCCATGCATACGATTTGCAACTCAATTATACCAATATCATGTTCGAAGTACTCCACACTGCTCTGCAGTCTATCAAGTCAACTGCGCTCAATTTAACTTTGACATCAATCAGTCATGTCCATACAAGTTCGTAGAGCCTATATGTGTGATTTGTAACTCAGTTATATCCAAACCAGATGTTATGAGTTACCCAAAATGTTCTGGAATCAAACGATCTACAAGGTAAACTGCGCTCGATACAAACATGATATCAATCATTCATGTTGATACATGTCCGTGGACACCACGCTTATAAATTTCGGTTCAGTTATACCCAAACCAGATGTTCTAGGTTGTCCAAACTATTGTGAAGTTTGGAACAATTGGTTTAACAGGCCATCTTTTTCTTCTTCTTATTGGCATTACATTTCCACACTGGGACAGCCGCCTCGCAGCTTAGTGTTCTTTAAGCACTTCCACAGTTATTAACTGCGAGGTTTAATAGCCAGGTTACCATTTTTGCATCCGTATATCATGAGGCTGACACTATGATACTTTTATGCCCAGGGAAGTCGAGACAATTTCCAATCCGAAAAGGGTCAGGTCAACTACGCTCGATAAAAATCTGACATTGACCAGTCATGGCTATACACGTCCGTAGATCTCGCGTATATGATTCGCACCTCATCTAAACCAGAAGCCTCATCTAAACCTCATCAAAAATTTCAAAATTGTTTTGGAGTTTGTATCAATTGGTCTACCAGAGGGATTCCTGGAAGAACTTCGGATTTTCCGAAGCAACTACCGCATTAATTACGAAAAAAAAACTCCCGAAGGAGTTCTAGAAAGAACTTTCGGAGGAGTTAAAAGAGGAACTTCTGGGTGAATTCTAGAAGGAACTTCCCAAGATATTCCAGAAGTTACTTCCAAAGGTATTCAAAAGGGAGCTTCCAGAGGAATTCCAGGAGGAATCTCCGGAAGAACTCCAGAAAGAATCTGGAGAATTCCTGGAATTTCCATAAATTTCTCCGGATATTGCTCCTGATTTGCGTTGATTATTGTTCCAGGAATTTCTCCGGAAATTTCTTTAGTAATTTCTCCGGATATTCCTCAAGAAATTCTTTTCAATATTTCCCCAGGAATTGCTTCATTCCTCCGAATATTCCTCCAGGAATTCCGCTGGATATTCCTCCAGGAGTTCCTCTGGATATTCCTCCAGTAATTTCTCTGGATATTCCCCCACGGATTCTTCCGGATATTCCTCCAGGAGTTCCTCCAGGAGTTCCTCCAGATATTCCTCCAGGAATTCCTCCAGATATTCCTCCAAGAATTCCTCCAGATATTCCTCCAGGAATTCCTTTGCATATTCCTCCAGGAATTCCTCCAGATATTCCTCCAGGAATTCCTCCGGATATTCCTCCAGGAATTCTACCGGATATTCCTCCGGATATTCCTCCAAGAATTCCTCCGGATATTCCTCCAGGAATTCCTCTGGATATTCCTCCAGGAATTCCTCCGGATATTCTTCCTGGAATTCCTCTGGATATTCCTCCAGGAATTCTTCTGGATATTCCTCCAGGAATTCTTCTGGATATTCCTCCAGGAATTCTTCTGGATATTCCTCCAGTAATTCCTCCGGATATTCCTTCGAAAACTTCTCTTGGACTACTTCCCGAGCAGCACAATTCATATAAAATTGGTTGCAGCAACTCTACTGTGACTGATTCTGGTCACATATGAGTTGCAATAACCTATGTGACACATGTGTGCTGCTAGGGTTCCGGAAGTACCTCCAGGAGTTCCTCCGGAAGTACCTCCGGAAATTCCTCCAGGAGGTCTTCCGAAAGTTCCTCCAGGAATTCTTCCGGAAATCCCTCCAATAGTTCCTTCAGGAAATCCTCGGGAAGTTCCTTCAGGAAATCCTCCGGAAGTTCCTTCAGGAATTCCTCCAGAAGTTCCTCCAGGAATTCCTCCGGAATTTCCCTCAGCAATTCCTCCGGAAGTTCCTTCAGGAATTCCTCCGGAAGTTCCTCCAGGAAGTCCTCCGGAGGTTCCTCCAGGAAGTCCTACAGAGGTTCCTCCAGGAAGTCCTCCGGAGGTTCCTCCAGGAAGTCCTCCGGAGGTTCCTCCAGGAAGTCCTCCGGTAGTTCCTCCGGTAGTTGAGGAATATCCGGAGAAATTAGTAAAAAAATTTTCGGAGGAATCACTGAAACAATAATCAAAGAAATTCCTGGAGCAATATCTGGAGAAATTTCTGGTGTATTATTCGGAGAAATTCCCGGAGGATTATCCAGAGGAGAAATATTCAAAAGAATGCATGGAGGGATATTTGGAGGAATTCCTGGAGGAATTTCGGGAGGATTTCCTGTAGGAGTTCCGGAAGAATCCCTGGAGGAATATCCGGAGGGATTCTTGGAGGAATATTCGAAGGATATCCTTGAGGAATATCCAGAGGAATTCTTGTAGGAATAGCCTGAGGAATTACTGGAGGAATATCCGGAGGAATTCCTGTAGAAAAACTCGGATGAATTCTGGCGGAGTTTTTGGTGTTATATTTGGTGAAATTGTTTTATTTGTCTCATTTGTGTTATTTGTCTTATTTGTCTTGTTTCTCTTATTTGTCTTATTTGTTGTATTTGTCTTATTTGTTGTATTTGTCTTATTTGTCGTATTTGTCTTATTTGTCATTTTTGTCTTTTTAGTCTTATTTGTCTTATTCCATTTATTTGTCTTGTTTGTATCTTCCACATATTTGTCTTATTTTTCAATTCATTCAATTGCATGTTTGCAAATGTAAATACGCAGTTTTATAGTGTCACGCTACATTCAAAAATTCACCGCTCTCTGTGCTCATTTCTTGCTGTTCGCAAGGGACAATATGCTGTTAGCCGCTTTCCCAAAGTCCCAAAATCATAATTTTTGTATGCAATTTGGAAAACTTGATTGAAGTAAAAAGACATTTCTGCAAAATTTCATGCGATTACATATAATTATTATTACACCAAAATGATCGGTGAACAATTTAGAAACTTTTGTCAGTTGGGTTTTGCAAAATTCGGTTCTTTATATTTCAAATCAATCATTGGAGAAAGGTGTTGAGAAGCGAAAATTTCAGTTGTACAATAGTTCAGTATTGAGACATTCTTTCAAATTTGGGAATAAGTAGGTCCACTAAATTTTCTAGAAACATTCCTTGATAAATTTGAAATTCACCTGGGAAAAGCGAAATACCTGCCCAATTCCAAGTTATACACATTTTAGATCGAAAAAAGGGCTCTACCGCGAGGGAGCTCACCTCAGTTCACAGTACATACAATACTTGCACAAATATCATATAATTGAATCATATTGAATAACTCTGATCATTCAGGCTACGTAGCAATCTTAAGCACAAAAACCCTAATTAATCCACCTATCGGTGATGGTGCCTTTCTCGTTCGTTCAAACGGGTTAAGAAATACGTAAGAAAAGTTTAAAATAACACAAATATGTGGATAGGTCTTATTTTTCATATTTTTTTATATGCATTATACAATTTCTCGCGGAACGCAACTTGTTGCAAGCAAATCGGATGGACATAAGTGCCAAAAAGTGATTTTGTATTGTAATAATGAAATTAGTATTTTGGCCATAACTTCTGTTCTCATTGTCCAATCTTTCAATAAAAAACAATGGAACAGGATTCTGCTTTGAATGCAGTTTGTTACGTGTGAGTCGGTTGAGGATAAGTGCCAAAAAATGAGTGATGGGTTTTTACGCGGTTTTGTATGAAAAAAATGTATTTTGGCCATAGCTTCTGAGCCCATAGTCCTATCCGACCAATTTTCAATAGGAAGCAATGGGACAATATTCCGCATCGAATGCAACCTGTTGCAAGAAAATCGGTTGACAAAAAGTGATTGAAAAGACTTTTTTCCGAATTTTGAATGGAGTGGCATCACTGTGCGTCGTGCGGGGCTTCTTTTGACTCCGGGGACTACTTTGGATCTTTGATTTTTTGAAAAAAATTAAACGGAAAAAATACCAAATTTGAAACAGATAGTTGCCATCCATCTATCAACAAGACACCCTATTGGTGATAATGATTTTTTTTTGTTATCTTCGTTATAATTCCTGTTTTAAAATGTCCAATGTAGCCCCTGATTTGTCAAAAGAAGCCCCGCACGACGGTACATAAAAAAGAATTTCTGTCTGTCTGAACCTTATAGACTTCGAAACTACTGAACCGATCGGCATGAAAATTTGTATGCAGAGGTTTTTGGGGCCGGTGGGTTCTTAAGATGGTTCGAGACCCCTCCCTCCTTTGGAAAGGGGGGTTCCCAAACAAATGAAACCGAAATTTCTGCATAACTCGAAAGCTAAGCAGAGAATAAATCAATTTTAGGCGAAACAAAGTTCGTCGGGTCTGCTAGTTACTCAATAAAAGTTTATAAATTACTATTGTCTTTATTTACAATGCTTTCTACACTCTACACCCCACACCTGAACCCGCCAAGAGTCCTGAAGGGTGGGGGGGAGACAGCACGTTCTCATGCACAATGGCAGAGAGCCGGAGGCATTTGCGGTCAACGTCAGCATGGCTACAAGAACTACAAGGTTCGAGTTGTTTCTTTGTCGCTGTAGTAAAAGCAACGGATTATGGATAAAGCGTGGTCTTGGAATCGATTAGTTGAATGGATGAGTAAGAGTGAGCGAGTAAGAGTAAGTGAGTTAAAGTGGATGACTGAGTGAGCAAGAGTGAACGAGTGAGAAAAAGTGAGTGCGTGAGTAAGAGTGAGTAGATGAGTAAAAGGGAGCGAGTTAGTAAGTGAGTAAGAATGAGTGCATGTGGCCTTCGGGATAATGCCACTCGGGGTACTGGCATTCGGGGTAGTGGGGTGGAGCCATAAAACACAACATATCTCCTTTGATGTAAAAACGACAATAATTATGAAGAATTGAACATATATTGAACGGCGTTATGCCAAATGACCTACCACCGTTAATGCGTAGGTCTTAGGATGACCTAAGTGTGGTTTGATATGCTTCTTCATGATGTTATGTCTGACGACTTGAAGTGAAGAACGGTTTGGATGGCCTTCGGTGCATTTAAATGCAGCAAGATAGATGCAAGATATTGTCAAGTATTTGTTGGGAAGCGTTGTGATAAATGACGAAACCATTTTGGAGCCGGTCACTACATACCCAGTCAACACAAGATCGTCTTCTTCTTCAATGGCACTATATTCCAACTGGAACTTGGTTATGCTTTCAACTCAACAAGTATTCTATTAGCATTTCCACAGTTATTAATTGAAAGCTTTCTGTGCCCGCCATTGCATGAGTATGTATCTTGTGTGGCAAGTACAATGAATACACTATTCTCAGGGTGTCGAGAAAGTTTCCAACCCGAAAACATCTAGATCGGACCGAGAATCGAACTCGCCATCTCCGGATTAGCTCCTATGCTTTGCTCGCAAGACTACAAGATCGACACAAGATCGTATAGGATACAATATAAGATGCTTAAGTGGATGCGATATAGGTACTTCTATACTTCTACTTCAACGTATATCACTTCCACTTTATCATCTTATGTTGCATCATATACGATTTTGTGTTGACTGGGTAGTTCTTATGACGTAAACATCATAACGTTTCGCGAATTGCAAAATGTCGCTATATGAGGATTGCCAACAATCGTCACATAAATCATCCGATATCTTCGAACTGACCAGAATGAACTGAGCTTGATTTGAATCATGCATTGCGTCGATATGGTTGTAGATCGGACGACCTAACCTCAAGAATGTTTTGGATGGCTTTCGGAGTGTTGGAATGCAGCAAGATCGGTATCACATATCTTAATGGGCATATAACCATTCATTGGAAACAATTTTAATAGTTGTCTTGAACTTTTTGGACGCCGTTACTGCATAGGCCTTACGTCCTAAACTGCAGAATGTTTCGTGAATTCTAGGATATCACTATCGGCAAGCCAAATATTTTCACATAATTGTCTGATATCCTTATTGGCTCAAATAGTCCCGCAGCCCCCCGGGGGTAGATGGTCTATAGCCCCATCATCTATTTTCTCTATGAGCTTCCTTTCAAAAATTCTAAAAATTTACTCATCCAAATTTATTCTCTTCTCTCGAGCTCGTGCTTTCTGTTGTAGCCCACAGTATTGAAGTGTGTTTGTTTACCAGCCGATGATTGCTACAACGACTCAAGTTGGTAGCGTAGGGTTATTGCGTCTAAGTGTAGTAGCGTTCAGCATTGTCCCGGGGCAATATGTGACGGATCGCCGTCAGGTTCCCACCGGTATTCAGCGGATATTTTTGCATATTTCATTAATAATATATCTATCTCAAATGAAAAAAAAATGCAACTTTCCTCCAAAGATTTCGATGGGAATTCTCCAAGTATGCCGAAGGAAATCTTCAGGGATTCTGAAGGCAATGCACCAGGGACTCCGACAGGAATGTTCCAGGAAGTCCGACGGGAATGTTCCAGGAATTCCAAATCCTCTCGGGATTTCGAAGGAATACCGGAGGCAATATTTCTGGAATTCCAACGGGAATATTGTAGGGATTCCGACGGTAATGCTCCAGGGATTGAAATGAGAATCTTTTAGGGATCCTTCAGGAATTCCGGCGGGAATATTCCAGGAATTTGTACAATAATGTTTCAGGGATTCCGACGGGAATGTTCCAGAAAATCCGACGGAGATGTTTCAGGAATTTTAATGAGAATCTGCAGGAGGCTTCGAATGGAATCCTTTAGGAATACCGTCGGGAATGTTCCAGCAGTTCTCCAACGTAAATGTTTCAGGGATTTCATAAGCAATGTTCCAGGGATGAAGAATCAAATCGTAGAGGAATTCCAAAGCAATCTGTCCAGGGATCCCGAAGCAAATCGTCGGGAGTGTGGTGATTTCGCGGGGATTCCGGATAAACCTGCGGCTGTCTATTGTTTGAACTGTCCGACCCCATCTTGTTTTTCTTTATTGATAAGGAGATTGAATTTCTTTCGGCGATAGCAGTCTTAATAAGTAGCAAATACTTTGTTGCTCCTACATCCGACGTTTCGGTTAATTCGGATGTAGGAGCAACAAAGTATTTGCTACTTATTAAGACTGCTATCGCCGAAAGAAATTCAATCTTCTTAGCAAAACTTCAGTCGTCAATTCCCAGATAATTTATTGATAAGAAAATTATTTTGAGCTTTTTAGTGGAATGTTTTCACCTGTCATAAGACGAGTTTATACAATCCCATTGAATTCCACCACTTAATTATATCTTGACAAATACGTATTTCGACCTCAAAAGTAAGGCCGTCTTCAGTGTCTCGTACTTGACTCGACTCGAGGTCGAAATACGTATCTGTCAAGATACAATTAAGTGGTGGAATTCAATGGGATTGTATAAACTCGTCTTATGACAGGTTGTTTTTCTTTTTCACTCCTTACCGACTCACGATCGCAATCACACGGACCAAACTTAATCGAGAGAATGAAGTACGGTTCGTTCGATGCTACGACGCAGAGCTCTATGAGAGCTCTTATGCTGGCGTGTAATGCATTGTTTTTTTTAGGATATGTATAGCTCATAGTACTTCTCGTCGTGCTTTGAGCTGTAGAAGTGTTCGAAACAACGGAAATGAATCGTAGCAGAGCTGTGAAGTGGTAAAGTCGAATACAGGGTTGTCTCATACCGCAATGAATTGCTTGTTGTCCATATTATATGAAATTAGGAATCATCAAGGTTTCAAAATGATAGGTATAATTATTCTGTTTTTTTACAATAATTTTATCCGTTATTTGAATATCTTTTATTACTTAACCTTTCTCTCTATTGGGTACTGCAGGGAGGAACTTCGAATTAATCCTCCAGGGATTCCGTAAAGAATTCTATAGCGGTTCCGAAGGGAATTTTCCAGGGTTGTTGAAGGATTCCGAAGCAAACCATCGAAGGATTTCGAAGCAAATCATCGATAATTTTGAAGCAATCTCCGAACGATTCCGAAACAAATCGTTGATCAATTCCGGAGGAATTCCTAAGCAAATCAACTAGAGATTCAGAAGCAAATCCTCCATGGATTGTGAAGGGTATCCCTCAGCGAAACCGTAAAGAATCCAGTGTGATTTTTTTTGGATTCTAGTTGGAATGCTTCGATGATTCTGAAAGGAATTCTTCAGATATTGCAATAAAAAATCTTCTCGGATTCTGTTGGGAATTCCTCTCGGCTACTGATGAGAACCCTTCTTGGATGCTTATGGGAATTGTGAAGATTAACATGCTGCTATAGGAAAACGGAAGTCTGCTGGAAAACTATTACTTCAGTCCGTGATGGATAACCAAATGTATTTGACTACACTGCTGGCGAAGTACCACGATTGCTTTGATTGCTATTTTGGAGGCTCTCCGTTGTTGTTCATATCAAGCTTACTTTGATGCTTTCAAATCAATTAAGCAGGAATGGATTTTTCGGCATGGAGTCTTTGAAAGTAAGCTGAATGCCTCAAAAATCCGTTCCTGCTTGAACATAAATCAGTCGATTACAATCATGATCAAATCAATTAGGTATTGCCTTTTCATAATTAACAACAAGTGCAATTTCACTAACACACAGGAATCTTCCTCAGAAATGAGAAACAATATATGATAGGGTGAATATGGGACACAACACTTTTGTATTCAAACTTTTTAGTAATTCATTATGCTATTTGTAAAAATTTGATATCACTGCTGACTAACTTTCCAAATCCTATGGGGGGGGGGCTATTCCTTTCTAGAGAGTCTTTGCTCGAGTTAACACATAGCGACGAACGACATTAAACTCTACAAGCAGCATCAGCACTTCTCAAGTGGGTCACGAACGCCGGGACAACGAACGCCGATAAAAACAATCACAACATTGTCGAGGGCACCGATCGATCTATGCTGAGTGGGCTCAACCGCCGCGGGACCGTCATCGCTGAAATTACATTTTGAGTTTTGAACCTTGAATAAAGTCTGTTCTGTTTTTACCATCGACCGACTCGGATCATTCTTTTAAAAGAACCTCCCCGGTAAAAGTTAACTGGCGCCCGAATAGGGACCTTGCCAAAAGTGGGAATTGTATAAGTTACAAGTGGTGAAAATCGTTAATTGTTAACAAGTGGAAAAATCCTAAGTGGATATCACAAAATCCGAAAGTGGTTCAAGGAGCCAGTTCCCCTGTTACAATCCGGTTCAACGAGCCCCATCACGACAACGAAAGCTAGAGCCAGGACACCGAAGCTGAGAAGCTCGATCGCTACTAGGACCCTGAGTAGCAGCACTGCAGCGGCAAAAAGGAATCACCCCGAAGTAGCTGCCTGGTTTTCCCCCACCGAGCGAGGCCGCCCTAAGTTACAACCCGAAAAGTCCAGGAATTCCATCATGGTACTGGCATTAATGTAAGTAATTTTTATCATTATTATCTAAAAGTGTAAGTGACAAACCAATTGAAACCAAAAAAAAAACATTGTTCTCCATCGTCATTACCCATAAGTGAATATCTTTATCCGATCAATTGTGACAAAATTTCGTTCTACCGAGTGGAAACAAAACAGTGCGACGGTCGAAAACAGTGCGACGGTTTTTGATTTTTTTTACCTTTTGCTTTCATATGAGCAAGAAAATCCAAGTAGAAGCATAAAAGTGTTACTGTGACGAGTAGATTTTATTTCACTCTTCCTAATTGCTAGCCTCACTAATTGATTAACCATCAGTGAATACAGCTAATTTGCTTTTCAAAATATAATTGATTAAAGATCATACAGAATTCCTTCAAAAAAACCTAGGGTGGACATTTACTTCAGAAACATAATGGCCACCAACAACGTAGTAAATAATAACATGACTGCAGACGACTTTATCGCTATTGGTAGAGTCCCCGAATTTGTACGGTCAGTCAACTCATTCAGCGGTAATCCTACTGAATTAGTCGACTGGTTGGTTGATGTAGATTCCATTTTTCGCACTTATAATGCCAGGAACGCTACAGCTGATCAAATCAATCTCCTTCAGAGAGTGATACGGCGAAAAATTACAGGCGAAGCAGCCGACATCCTAAACGCAAATAATATTACGTGTGATTGGGATGAAATTAAAACGACACTTGTTCTCTATTATAGAGACAAGCGTGACGTAAAAACTCTAGATTTTGAAATGACTACAATTAAAAAACTTCCCAACGAAAACATCAGTACTTATTATAGCAGAGTAAATGATGTTTTGACCCACATAATTGCTCAAATTCATACTGATGATAAATTGAAACTTAATGCAGCAGTACACATAACATACTTTCGGGACAAAGCTCTCGACGCTTTTATTAGAGGATTGGAAAATCCTTTGAATATTTTATTAAAAAGTACAAATCCGACATCGCTCGGACAAGCATACCAATTTTGCATGGACTATTATAATATGAACTTTAGGTCTGCACCTTTCAGAAACGAGTTGGGCAACCAACCAACACCTAAACCTAATGAGCCACCAAAGATAAATATTTCCAACGCCCGATCAGGTTTACCACCTCCGCTCCCGCCAAAGTATTTCTTCAAACCAAACCAGCCTCAACCAAATCGTTTCAGATTCATGCCACCGCCGCAAAGAACATTTACTTTCGCCCCACCGCAAAGACCATTTCCCTTTGCTTCACAGCAAAGAACATTTCCCCCACCGGAACCAATGGAAGTCGATCAAAGCCTACGATCGCGAAATTTAAATTATGGAAATCGCCCTCCAATGAACATGAAACGTCCTCACCCTCCTTCCCAACAACATACAAATTTCAAAAGACAAGCATATCCACTTGAGGATACATACCAAACGTTTGAAGAACAGTATGACTACTACGATTACGACCCATACTATAATTATGACACTGGATACGACTCATATTATAACGAAGAAACACAGCAAGAAACAGAAACCCAAAACATACTCGACGCCAACGTTCCGTTAAGTGACGAAAATAGTGCTGTTCAAAAATGATAGTAACCTTGCATCTACCAATTTTTAGAATGGACCCCAGAGTGGTAAGTATGCCATATATAATGCTGAAAACCACTATCGGAAATTTTCCTTTTTAATTGATACAGGCGCTAATATTAATATTATTAGTCCCAAATTAGCTTACACTTTCAAAATGCGAAACCATATGAACTACATGCAAGGAATATATCAAGTGTAAATTGCAACTTCAATACTTCTTCACTAATTATTATTAAGTTTTTTTCACCACAAATTGCCCATTCTTCCCCATTCATACTTCACAATTTTCATAACTTTTTCGAAGGAATCATCGGAACCGGCATACTAAATACATTAGGAACAATTGTTGACTCGACAAACCCAAACTTAACATTACAAATAGGTGAACAAAAACTGACCATACCCTCCTGTCCTACATTCCCCAACGACAAGCATCGAATAGCTTAACTGTGACGACACCCGACACCTTTTACGGCGACAAAATTGAACTCGAACGTACTGACTGCAACGCGGATATACAAAGCAATAATGCATTAGACCCAACTTCATTCAGAACAGCTCATCTTTCAGAGAACCAAAACAAAGCATTGCTAAATGTACTCCAAAAGCATGACTACGCTTTTCATAAGCCTGATAATAAACTTACATGCAGCACGGTAGTTGAATGCTCTATCAACACCATCGACGATATTGCGGTTCACCAAAAGGTTTATCCATATCCAGCAGCGTATGTTGACGAAGTCAATATACAAATAAATAAACTTTTAAATGATGGGATCATTCGTCCTCACGCTCTTCTTGGACGTCACCCGTTTGGATTGTTCCAAAGAAAACGGATGCATCGGGATAACAAAATTTCGTATGGTAATCGATTATCGTAAGTTAAACGAAAAACCATATCAGACCGTTATCCCATGCCGGAAATTAATTATGTATTGGACCAATTGAAAGGCCAAAAATTTTTACAACTCTTGATTTGGCATCTGGTTTCCACCAGATCAGAATGAAAGAGAGCGACATCGAAAAAACAGCGTTTTCAATCAACAATGGCAAATATGAATTCACAAGAATGCCATTTGGATTAAAAAATGCGCCGGCTATTTTTCAACGAGCCATTGATGATGTGCTCCGTAAACACATTGGAAAAATCTGCTACGTATACATGGATGATGTAATTGTATTTGGCAGAAATTTTGAAGAAGCCTTGACAAACCTTGAAACTATTGTCAAAGCATTGAACGATGCAAATCTAAAATTCAGATAGATAAGTCTGAATTTTGCATCAAGAAATCGAATTTTGGGATATGTGATTGGATCCACAGGAATCAAGGCCAATCCCCAAAAATCGAAGTAATTCGAAGATACCCAATTCCTAATTCGATAAAGGAATTGAGATCTTTCCTTGGCATGATGAGTTACTACAGAAGATTCGTAAAGGATTTTGCAAAATTGCTAAACCCCTCACGAACCTTCTAAGGGGAGAGAAGAACATGAGTTCAACAAAAAATCAAACTCGACGAAGCTGAGACAAAATGCTTCGAAAAATGAAATCAATACTATCATCTTCTGATGTGTTGGCATATCCAGACCATTCAAAGCCCTATATATTGACCACAGATGCATCAGACTTTGCGATAGGCGCTGTACTTTCACAAGGTGAAATTGGGAAAGACAGACCGATCCATTTCGCGTCACGGTCTTTAACAAGAGCAGAAGAAAAACATTCTGTTCCTGAGAAAGAAATGTTGGCCATATTTTGGGCTCTTAAAGTATTCCGAAACTATTTATACGGAGCCAAATTTAAAATTTTTACAGATCATCAGCCTTTGACATTTGCATTATCACCTAAAATACAAACACCAAATTAAAAAATATGAAATCTTATCTTGAGGAACACGATTACGAGATTGCCTATAAACCAGGTAAATCGAATGTCGTTGCGGATGCTCTTAGTCGCATCGCATGCTCTATGACTTGTACCCAACATTCAGCTGACGATAGTGATGATATGTTCATCATATCTACGGAAGCACCCATTAATGCCTTTAAACACCAGGTAATAATAAAAAGAGGTCCAGACAAAATAGAAACTACTCATTCTTTCCCTAACTATACACGAATTTTAATTCATATAAACGATATTAATGAAAACTCTATATTTCAGGTTCTGAAAGAATACGTTGATCCGACCAAGTTAAACGGATTATTAACTGAGGAAAAAATCATGGGTCAAATACAAGAAGTGTATAAAAAACACTTTACTCAAGAAAACATGTTAAAAATCCGTTTTTCTCAAAAATTCCTCATCGACGTACCGGAAGAAGATGTTCAATGGAGAATTATTGAAAAAGAGCACTATAGAGCACACCGCGGTTTAGAGGAAAACAAAGCCCAAATCCTCAGGAAATATTATTTTCCACAATTGAATAGTAAGCTTCGAGAATTCACGAAGAACTGTCAATTGTGTCAAGAAAATAAATATGACCGTAATCCTATTCATTATCCACTTCAAAGAACCCCTATCCCGAATACACCTTTCCAAATTGTACACATTGACATAATGTTTTTAGAAAAATTAATGTTCCTAACGTGCGTCGATAAATTTTCCAAGTTCGCTCAAGTCCAGCTAGTAGAATCAAGAGCAACCGTTGACATAATGCCTGCTGTAAAAGAAGTTCTCACAAAATTTAAATTACCGGAAATTGTCGTAATGGACAATGAAAATCGTTTATTTCTGGCGAATTAACAAATTTCTTTAATGAAAACAAAATCGCTTCTTATATAGCAGCAACTGGACGAAGTGAGATGAATGGAGTAGTCGAAAGATTTCACTCCACTTTACAAGAAATTTACCGAATCACGAAGGCAGAAAATCCACGAAAAAACCAAAACAGCTTGTCGAAATGTCTTTGATTAAGTACAATTCCACTATCCATTCTTGTACTAAATTCACACCCTTTGAAATCATTATTCCAAGCTCCCAAAGTTCCAAAATTATCGAAAACGTTTACCAAAATCTGCAGAAAAAACAAAATCGAGACCTAGAATACCATAACAAAAGCTGACTCAAAACACATAAACGAAAACCAGGAAGCCTTTGAAAGACAAGAAGACGGATAAAAACCGTCCCACGTTATAAAAAATAAAAATCAAAAATGTTCACAATAGCACTATAACAACTTCTGATAACAGACGAGTCCACAAAATGACCTAAAAATTCGATACACTTAATTTCGTTTTAGATTTTTACTGTTACAACTCTTTGGAGGCGGTACTCAACAGACGATCGCCATACATAAAACGGACAAATTACCTCTTTTCCTATATGATAAAGGCCCTGGACGTATTCAAATAAGTTCTCATTACTACATCCACCACTTTAATTTGGAGTCATTCAAAATTCACATACAAGATTTAAAATTAAAATTCAAACAAATAGAAGAAAATCAGTTTACTAGTCTCATATTAGATGAATTTAACGAGTTAGATACCAACTTAAAAAATTTGTTACCAATCAGAAGAAGAAAAAGATGGAATCAGTTAGGAACAGTATGGAAGTATATCGCAGGAAGCCCTGATGCTACAGATCTTAAAACTATCAATAGTTCGATTAATGGCCTTGTTAGCAACAATAATGAACAGATTAGAATAAATAGGGAAATTTCATTGCAAATGAAGGAAATAGTGTATAAAACAAAAGAATCCATTGACTTGCTTAACTCAAAATCATCTGAACTATATTCTGTATTTTGAATCTTAAATTTCTGAATGATAAATTAGATCACATTATTCAAACAATTGCTTTAGCCAAAGTAGGGATACTTAATGAAAAGGTATTGAGTCAGACAGAAGTCGAATTACTTGTTAAAGATTTAAGCAAAGAAAACTTGACTGTTTGGAACACCGCCGAAGCACTTACCTACGTCACCACATCAATAGTCACCAACGAACTCGACATCGCCCTTTTACTTAAATTGCCCAAACTAGACCCGAGAGTTTTCAAAAGAAAAATCTTCGTTCTACCAACTTGGTTTAATCGTCAACAAATCCATATTTCCAACCACAATTATCTACACCATGGAACTCAATACTACATCGTAAACAGCCTACAGCCAAAGATCTTTGACGCTAAGGACGCTACACTAGATTCTACAGCCTGTGTGTCCAACTTGTTAGATGGGAAACCAGCCAAATGCGATTATCTAGCCAACCCGACGGAAGAAATCGTAGCAATCGACAACCAACATCTTATCACCAATGTGTTAGGAAATTTTACCCTACACACCAACTGTGGTTTGTCTGAAAGGAACCTGTCTGGAACTTATCTGATTTCGTTCAACAACTGTGAGGTAACGATCAACAATCAAACATTTTCGAACTACAACCAGAATATAACAGGTAAACCGATCCATGTACCGATGTATGGCATTCCCATCGAAAACAACGTATTGTTGTTAATTTGAGCCTACATCACCTGCACAACCTGCATCTAGAAGCTAGGAAGGAGATGGAGCAAATACGTTTGAACACTACAAGTATTCAATGGCCACATTGGACAATCTTTGGGGGATTATCATTCTCTCCCGTCATCATATGTGCTGTTCTCTTTTTGTATATCTTTCGTAACAGAAAACCAGAGGTGGAAATTCATATGAACCAACAGAAGACGACGCCGGAGGAAACAAGGACATTTCAAATTTTGCCGCTGAGTGAAATTGTTCGTACGGAGCCTCACACTGAAGGGGGACAAGTTAACACATAGCGACGAACGACATTAAACTCTACAAGCAGCATCAGCACTTCTCAAGTGGGTCACGAACGCCGGGACAACGAACGCCGATAAAAACAATCACAACATTGTCGAGGGCACCGATCGATCTATGCTGAGTGGGCTCAACCGCCGCGGGACCGTCATCGCTGAAATTACATTTTGAGTTTTGAACCTTGAATAAAGTCTGTTCTGTTTTTACCATCGACCGACTCGGATCATTCTTTTAAAAGAACCTCCCCGGTAAAAAAGTTAACTCTCGCAAAGCTGCACTGCCGCTAACCGCAAGTCAGACTTATCAGACTTATCTATATATACAGATAAGTCTGACTTGCGGTTAGCGGCAGTACAGGAGACCCCTTATTTTACGGTCTGGTGAGAATTTTTTTATTGGTGCCGAGAACATTTTGGATGTCGTGGTAAGATTCCAAGAAATATGACCTTACCTTAGATAAGGAGTATATGGCTTTCAATCACTACAGTTTATAAAGATATGGAAATGCTAATATCTATTTCCAAAGTTTGGAAGATGATATTAGCATTTCCATATCATTGTAAATCGTTTAACTTCACGTAGAAGTAATACACTCAAATCATTAATTAGAGTACAGTTTACAAGCTAACTGGGAAACTATCAAATCCACTTCTACTTGATATATTTCATGTATCCTCTGCTTCTTGTGGCGCCAGAATATGATTACATTTGATTACTGAAGGTATTATTTGTCCTTAATAGTGTAACATAACGAAAAAGCACAACTATTTACGAGGCTCATGAACGCGGAGAGAGGTTTTGCGAGGCGGTCAAAAGAATAAAAAAAGATCAAAAGAAAGCCCTACTAATGTCCCCAGAGAAAAGCCCAAGATTATAAAAATCGGTCAGCGCATTACTGAGTACGAGAACTTTGAACGAGTTGAGTGTCGTCCCACCCTAAGTTTTTGAATATTTTTAGCCAACATTCGAAAAGTGCGTATCAGCCAAAATTTATTGTTTATAGCTATATATGTAGACAAATAATCAGAAGGAATGAATTTGGCTGCTACGTCTTTTTCGAATGTTGGTCTTGATTTACAAGGATCCTACATTTTTGTCCTGCGCTTGTGCCAGCGATCACTTTAAATCAGACCCCTAGATCTTCATCAGTTCTTCATCAAAAGCAGCTTGTTCAGTCCAAGTACCAAAGGTGTGCCTCGCAATTATGTACATCTCTCTACCTCACCTTTTACCCACCCACACATACTGACGTGCTTGAATGACGACCAATGTATTGTAGCTTCCACAATCCACAGAGACGCGTAACATATTCTGATCGTGTGGTTCGTGCAATCCCAACCACACCGACCGACTGGGTCGAAGCAATCGCTCTTCGTTCCCAGCGGGAGAGTCGAATTAAACTGGCGTTGATTATGCCGGCACATCTCTCCAGTTGCGACCGATGGCGATGCAGTGGATGAAGGCAACCGCATCCACCAATAAAACCGCCGAAATTAGACTACCACCATATAAAGCCGGTATCCTTTGCTCAAACAAATAAAAATTATCATTTTCCGTGCCCGCTCGGTTGGAGAGGACTTTTTGGAATGGGATCGAACGAGACGAGGGGGTATCATTTCGGATCACCTGGGGCTAAATCAACAGTTTGGGTGTGAAGTGGAATGTTATTGCGCGTTCTTCGGCGGGGCATTGTTGTCGGCCGGTCGGATCAGGGGCATTCAAATCGGATGAGATATGAGGATCCTCGGCGAAGTTCGTAGTCGTTGAGAATGGGATTCAAATTAGAATCAATAAAAGTGTAATTCCCTGAACGTGGCAACTGGTTTATGGCTCATCGACTTTGTGTATTGTCGGTATTCTTTATGTTTATTTGATTTGAGCTCCGGTTGTTGAAATTCCTCACGAAAAGTTAATTAAAATTCACCTGACCGCTATCTTTCGCTACGGATTCGGGTTTTCTGGGGTGAAACTAGAGAAAAATCAACTTTGCGATTCGTAACAAAAGGCCACTCTTCCTGGAACTGATCAAACAAACGCATTGCACAAGTCACTTGCAACCATAAATCATTTCACACCTACATATAGGTTGATGGGAGCCCAACCGAGAAGCGGGCCTACGTCGATAAAGCACCGCTCTCATCTTTGCGGCATCGGAACCGATTATTAATTCCACACTTCATCATTTATCCATATATTTGTTATTAAATTTGTGCCTATTTTCTCACTTTTTATCTTGCCGTTTGTGTTCGCCCCCTTTTCCATCCGTTACCTTTTGTGTGCTTGGCTTTGAGTGACCACCCCCTACAGAGTGTGTGCGAAGGTGCCAGGATCATCATCATCATCAGAACGGTAAGATTGGGATGCAGCATCAAGAGCAAATTGCCGCCGGGAGATGAAAGGACCCGCTCGGATGTTTGGTCGTAGCCAGAAGTGACGTTTCGATAAATGGAAATCTGTAACAATTATAAGGAGCGGTACGGGGTTGTTTCCTCATTTTTCAGATTTAGTTCAGAATTAGAACTTATACCTACAACCGAGCGTATCATCTAAGAAATAAATATCACAAGTGAAGTTCTGGATTAGTATACAAAGGTGATAATTAATTAGTTTACTTTAATAATTTAAATGTTGATTAACAGAGGGAAATTGAAGTGAGATACGTTTTAATAGAAGTTGCTTCAAAAACCTTAGAACTCTACAATGTAACGTCATGGGTTAACTAAAATAGGCATACAATTTAAACAATTTACTCGTGAATAGATCATAATGTTACCCCAGCGAAAGTTACTATGACACTTGTATTTTGGAAATTTTGAACAAAACAACGAAATCATTTAAAAACATTCCTCTCTTTAGTAGTGTATAACATATTGGGACTGATTTGCAATTTGGGCGTAACTTATTTTGTAAACAAACATTGGAAGGCAAATTCCTGTTAAAACAAGCATTTCCCGGGAAAACCACGATATGTATCCGACAAGACAGAATGAACTTTCTTTTATCAAGTAAGGGAATTAGTTTTGGTGAAAAGCACTTGAATTCTTCGGAATCTTTGATGGTGTTCTTGGTAGGGGAGGGTCGTTCAATATGCGCCCTCTAAGCAAATCTTCGAATTTAACGATGATAATGGACGAAATTATGTAATACTTCCAATGTGATCGGACTGTTTTAAACATGATACATGCCCTTTATGACACATAGAATAGGTTCCCAGCATAGATTTTAGGTCGTCCAAGAAATCCCTGGAATAGGCCTTTAGGTCTACATGCGGAACCAAAGGTTACTTGGATTGATTCAAATATGGTACATGCCCTTTGTGATGCATAAAATGAAATGCGTTCCAAGCATAGGTTCTTGGTCAGGCTTGTAAAATGTCATCTGCATGTCATTTGACTAATTTGTTCATAACTTTTTTCAGAAGAAAAATTTACTTCATATTTTTAGATGTATTCATAACGCTTGAGTAGGACTATATTTTTGTCCAAGGGTACATTGCTCTAAATATAACATCTGAGGCTGGAGAGTGAAAACTTTCCAAAATGTCACGTGTCATTTGAAATAATGTCATTTGAATGACATTTTGCCTCCCACGCCCCAGATTACATATTTACAGCAAAGTTGACAAAGACAAAGTTGTAGGCACATTTAAGGGCTATAAGTTCGACATACCTCAGGAACCGATAGCTAATTTCTGAACAAGTTCTGGAAAAATTATACAAACGAATGCAAATGACATTTTACAACACTGTTCTTGGTCGTCCAAGAAATTCCTGGAATAAGCCCTTAGGTCTACATGCGAAACCAAAGGTTACTTGGATTGTTTAGAATATGGCACCTGCCCTTTGTGATGCATAGAATATAATGTGCTCACAGTATGCGTTCTTGACCATCCAAGAAATCTGTGGAATAAGGCCTTTTGATCTACAGGTTACACATACATCAATTGGATTGATTCAAACATGCTAAGCCGTTAAATCTACATGCGTAACTATAGATCAAATAGATTGTTCCAAAACTGGTACATGCCCTACATAGAATAGAACGCGTTCCCAGCATAGGTTTTTGATCGACCAAGAAATTCCTGGAATAAGGCCTTGAATCTATATGCGTAACCAAAGGTTACTTGGATTGTTTTAAATATGGAGCATGCCCTTTGTGATGCATAGAATAGAATGTGTCCAAAGTATGAATTATTTTTTGTCCAAAAAGTACCTGGAATAAGGCGTTTCGATCTTCATAAGATACCATAGAGCAATTGGATTATTTCAAATATGATACATGCCCTGTGCCTATGCACCACAAAGGGCAATTCTCTTTTGTTTTGTAGTAGATATTAAAGCCTTGCTCTAGGTATGTCTTGGAAAACCGACAACCTATGCCGTAGATACATAATATTCTATAATTTAAAATGGGCACGTACCACATTTAAAATCGATCGATTTAGCTTCGGTTACTAGTGCAGACCTGTGTGCCAAACTCAAGGGATTTCTTGGATGATCAAGAACCTCTGCAGCTGACTTATTCTACTCTACATACCCAAAAGGGTGAAACCTGCCAGCCTAACGAGTTTCCCGTTTTTAGTTGAAATGGCTTAAGCGCCACTCCCGGAGGAGACCATTAACCTGATCGAAAGTTGCCCGGCCTAGTGAGACCCTTCAGGGGAGGGTAAGATTTTTTCCAAAGAGATTGGGCGGGAGACAAGTGGGCTGTTCAGGGAAAATTGGATGCCTTTAGACCGTGAGGTCAAGCAAATAGAGAAATTGGTGTGAGCGGAGGTGATTTCCGCCGGCGACAAAGCAATATCCGCGGTTGTTATCATCATTGGAAGACTTAAACCAATACACTCCGAACAAGCCACGTTCGAATGGAGAGAATCCTTGGTTGGAGTAAGGGCTAACCTCCCCAGAAAATAACCAAAAGAAACCTAAAAAACGACCGAAATGTGAAAGTACTCCTACTTCACCTTTTCAAATTTCTCCCATCCGTCCACAAACTATCGAGCTACAGTGTACAAAAAAGCATTTATTGAATTCAGTTCATTTATATTGTGTACAAAAACATCTTGATCGACATCGTTAATCTTAACACTAGGCCTAGCTACAAATTCATCTCCCTCTATACCCTGTCTAACTGCTCGAATTCAATTGGCGGTGTGACTTAAACTGGTGCGGTGTTCACCCTTTCTGAACTATAAACAAGCCAACTACCTCGCTGACGCGTACGGAAGGAACGGTAGGGCTATCGGCTTGGCCACGCTAGCAGATTGGCTAAGGCTAGGGGCACTCATTCGCCATGCGCATGGAGAAAAATAATGAAACATGCATGTTTACTCACTTTGGTCGTTGCATACAAACTTGAAGGCGTCGGCGGTTCTCCACTACTGCTGATTTGGCGCCACGCGTGTCACGCGCGGTCTCTCCCACGGACTCCGAAATTGTTCACGCGTCGTTCATCGATGTCGCCGCTGTCGATGACGCCTCCGGCGCGAAATTGTGGACTGCTCGACGGGGTTCAGCCGTCGGTGGCGTCGAGCTACGGTGTGCGCCTCCCGATCCAAATGTCGCCGGTTCGAATCCGGCCGGGGGAAAAACTTTTTACGCGACCGTGTCACGCTCTGCACGTCGTCACTCACGAAAAAGGATGAATAAACTTGATTACCGGTTCCTAACCGGTCCGGTTGTTGCCGCCCTGCCAAGGGCGCGGGAAAAAACGTGCGCTGCCCTGTCCGGTCCACGTGTACCACCGGGACGTCCTTCGTAGCAGGTAAACGAGGTCAAAAGCAGTCTCCAACTGTGTGGGTGGTGTGTCGGGCCTTGCAACTTGCCACAATCTGGAAAAGAAAAGAGGACCCACACCGGTCTTGAACACCACACTTTGCACCAAGTTTAGTCTTCATTCTTACCGCTTTATCCGCAAGTCTACACAACCACCTAACCACCAGAATGCACTAAAAACTTGATTACGGTTTGACTAACTAGTAGAGGGGAAATTAAGGTAAAAAATTTAAATAAGCAAACTTGGAGCATTTTCCTATGGTTCACCTTCAAGAACACACCACGACGCGATTTAGAAAATCCGGACTGCTCATGCCTCTTCCGTAGACCAGAACGAAGTGAACGAGCTAAGTCCTTGGATCCTCAGATCAAAGCGTGAGATTATATGATCGTCGCCGGAAATTACGCGAAGCTCAAAAAATCGCCTCTACCCACACCAACATTCATATTCGGCGGGTAAAGACCTCCCTTTTCCCGAGCTTCCAAGTGGAAACGATCAATCTACTTGTCTCCCACCCGAAGATTGTAAATGATTCCGGGGGTCAACGAATCCTGAAAGCAATCCTGATAGGTCATTGGCCGGGCCTTGGCACATGGTCGCTGAGATATATTGCTTGAACGGCGGTTATTTTGCGCCATACATTTGGGAACTCATTTAGTTCAGTGAATTATTGAGTGTAGAAAATGAACATTATCGGTAAACACTCAAAGTGAGCTTTTGAATTTAAGGGGTAGTTCAACGGGGAAATTCATCATTACGGTGCTACTTTGTACAATTCTATTTGAAATTCAAAACATTATTCATGGTACTGTTACAAGGGCATGTACGACATTTAAAGCAGTCCGATACATCTTTAGTGTCGCGTGTAGATCTTAAGGCCTAACTCCAGGAATTTCTTGAATGATCCAGAATCTCTCACGATGGCTCATTCTATTCTAATCATCCAAAAAGACATGTGCCATAATTTAAACAGTCCGACTGAACTTTAGTTACGCGTGTAGATCTTACGGACCTAACTTCAGGGATTTCTTTGATGACCAAGAACCTCTGCCGTTGATTTTTTCTATTCTTCTCATCCAAAATGGCGTGTACCACATTTAAAACAGTCCGATACATCTTTAATGACGCAAGTAGATCTTAAGGCCTAACTTCAGGAATTACTTGAATGACCCAAAATCTCTTACGTTGGCTCATTTTATTCTACACATCCAGAAGAACATGTGCCATAATTGAGACAGTCCGATTGATCTTTGATTACGCGTGTAGATCTGAGGACCTAACTCCAGAGATTTCTTGGATGACCGAAAATCTCTGCTGCTGAATTATTCTATTTTTCACATCCAAAAAACCATGTACACAATTTAAAACAGTCCGATTGATCTTTAGTTACACGTGTAGATCTGAGGAACTAACTCCAGGGATTTCTTGGATGACCGAAAACCTCTGCTGTTGACTTATTCTATTCTACACATCCAAAAGGGTATTTACCGCATTTAAAACAGTCCGATACATCCTTAATGTCGCGTGTAGATCTTAAGGCCTAACTCAAGAAATTTCTTGAGTGACCCAGAATCTCTTACGATGCCTTATTTTATTCTACACATCCAAAAGGACATGTGCCATTACTGAAACAGTCAGATTGATCTTTAGTTACGCGTGTAGATCTGAGGACCTAAATCCAGGGATTTCTTGGATGACCGAGAACTTCTGTCGCTGACTTATTCTATTCTACACATCCATAAGGGCATGTACCACATTTAAAATACTACGACAAATCTTAAGTGACGCGTGTAGATCCTAAGGCCTTACTCCAGGGGTTTCTTGAATGACCCAGAATCTTTTACGATGGCTCATTCTATTCTAACCATCCGAAAGGACATGTGCCATAATTTAAACAGTCCGACTGAACTTTAGTTACGCGTGTAGATCTGACGACCTAACTCCAGGGATTTCTTGGATGACGGAAAAGCTCTACCTTTGACTTCTTCTTCTTCTTCTTCTTCTTATTGGCATTACATCCCCACACTGGGATAGAGCCGCCTCGCAGCTTAGTGTTCATTAAGCACTTCCACAGTTATTAACTGCGAGGTTTCTAAGCCAGGTTACCATTTTTACATTAGTATATCATGAGGCTAACACGATGATACTTTTATGCCCAGGAAAGTCGAGACAATTTCCAATCCGAAAATTGTCTAGACCGGCACCGGGAATCGAACCCAGCCACCCTCAGCATGGTCTTGCTTTGTAGCCGCGCATTTTACCGCACGGCTAAGGAGGGCCCCACCTTTGACTTATTCTATTGATTGATCTTTAGTTACGCGTGTAGATCTGAGGATCTTACTCCAGGGATTTCTTGGATGACCGAGAATCTCTATCGCTGGCTTATTCTATTCTTCACATCCAAAAGAGCATGAACCACATTTAAAACAGTCCGATCGATCTTTAGTTACGTGTGTAGATCAGAGGACCTAACTCTAGGGATTTCTTGGATGACCGAAAACCTCTGCCGTTGACTTATTCTATTCTACACATCCAAAAGGGCATGTACCACATTTAAAACAGTCAGTTACATCTTTAGTTTCGCGTGTAGATCTTAAGGCCTAACTCCAGTAATTTCTTGATTGACCCAGAAACTTTTACTATGGCTCATTCTATTCTACAAATCCAAAAGGACATGTGCCATAACTGAAATAGTCCGATTGATCTTTGATTACGCTTGTAGATCTTTGGCCCTCACTCCAGGGATTTCTTGGATGCCCAAAAATCTATGCTGAAAAGAACTCTATTCTGAGTAGTCTCCATACTATTTACTACTCTCCCTTCGTCTCTCTTCTCGCTTTTTTTCTCTACTCTGCAATTTTACTCCTTGTACCTTGCACTTCTCACGTCTCGTTTCTCACTACTCACATCCCATTTATCAATTGTCATATTCCTCTTCATGCTTTTTACTGCTCATTTCTCACACAAAGTATCTCGCTTATTACTTCTCACCTCACAACTTGATTCTCGCTTTTCACTGATCACATCTTATTTCGCACTTCTTCCTGCTTGACTATCGCTTCTCACTTCTCAATACTCATTCTTTTTTCTCGCTTCTCCCACCTTACTCCTCAGTTCTCATATCCCAAATCTCAGCTTAACATTCACGATTGATTATAAAACTATTGAGGGCTTTTTAGTGTAATTCTCAATTCATACTTCTCACTTGTTGTTTCTCACTTTTCACTTTTCATCACTCATCACTTTTCACTTTTATTTTCTCACTTTTCAATTCTTACTTTTTTACTTTTTAATTGATAATTATTTAAAAATAAATTATTGTTGGCACACGCCCTTCTCAAACTGTGTCATCCATAGTCAAATACATCAGATGGGCGCGTTTTATCCTGCACGCAGAGGGTTTATTAAAATGTGTTTTGCCTTTCGCGAATACTAAGTATACGTAAAGGCTATATGATCGCTCCAAAAACAAACTTTTTATAGAAGACTCGGAGACCCATAGTGTTATATACCGATCGACTCAGCTCGACGAATTGAGGTGATGTCTGTGTGTATGTGTGTGTGTGTGTGTGTGTATGTGCACATCCACCCAAAAGAAAATGTCACTCCTTTTTTAGGTACTTATCCTTAACCGATTTACTCGCAACAATTTGCATTCGACGCAGGACACTCTGCCATTGTTTCTTATTGAAAATTGGTCAGATCGAACTATGGGCTAGGAAGTTATGGCCAAAATACTTTTTTTTACAGAAAAATTGAGTAAAAAAATGTCACTCATTTTTCAGGCACTTATCCTTAACCGATTTACTTGCAACAAGTTGCATTCGACGCAGGACACTTCGCCATTGTTTCCTGTTGAAATTGGTCAGATCGGACTATGGGCTCAAGAGTAATGGCCAAAATACTATTTTTATAATGCACTAGAAAGGCACCATTACCGCTAGGTGGATTAATCAGGGTTTTTTTTCTATGAAAAATGTAGTAAAGTTAACTTTTTAGTAACTCGGCACAATCTTTACTAATTTGTTTTCCAGGCATGTGCAATTGAAAAAAAGTTGTTATCCAGTGGAAAATCCTTAAGGGAACGGAAGCTTAAATTTCAGATGGCGGAAAAAAACAATTTATTTTAAATTTTTTTATTATAGATGTCTTGACTATTGTTTTTAATTTGTTGATCTAAAAACATGTTTAGGCGTCAGCTGTAATCGGTTTTGTAACTTAATTTAGCCTATTAACCCAGAAAATGCAATGGCTCGTATTAGCTGACTGGCGCATTTTAAACCTAGTTCACCTACCTTCAATATACATGCTTTTTGGCTTCCCATATCTCGATATCCTCCCTATTTCGATGTGTTCTGGTCATATTTTGTTAAGGATTCACTCTCCCTATGTCGATATGCTCACATTTTAGGCTACTAGGGTAAAAGACCAAATAGTGGAGGAACTAAGCACGTTCAATCACTATTTTTTTTGCTCACTCCAAGTCTGTACTTTATTTCACTTATCTCAAGTGTATATTCGAAAGCTCCTCAATCAATTTTCAAACGAAGATTGATCCAATCGCAAAAGAATCTACCATTGTTGCCTAAAATGGTACCTCCAATTATTGGTGCAGTGTTCCAATAGTTGAGGTATTTTTTAATTCGTGTTCCTATAGTTGCGAATCCCATTGTTTTCATACGGGACTCGCAACTATAGGAACACTACCGCAACTATTGGTGCAAAGCAGAGAAGAAAATAAGGTATTTTAATGATACTTTGCCGATTTTGATGCAATTCTTAATCTGTTTTCTTTTATTTCGCGTAATGACAGGACAATTAATTGATAGACTATATGGGTTGCTGCGATTATTGTGTGGATTATGTAAAAACACCACTACCGCAACTATAGGAACACCCACGACTATCGGAACTTTTACCCTAGACCATCTTTGGACAACACATCAACAATAAGAAATGACATTTGCCGTTTTTCATAGTAACGAGCTGTTTTGGATGTACCACCCATTTAAATTTTTCTTCCATTCCTTGATCTCTCCCTATCTCGATGGCCCCTTCAATGTCGCGATGTGGAGAGGCGACTGTATATCGAGCTGGGGAGATTGACCCCCGAACATAAAATAACTTTAATATTTTGAGATAGACAGATGTCGATATGAAAAGGTTATTGAGATGCAGAAAGCAAAATTATGGTTTGAAAACCATCGACATAGGGAGAGATTTTGAGATGCAGAACATGATGTACAAAGTCGACTGTAAAAGGACGATCGAGTTTTCAATTGTCATTTGGGAAAATCAATCGAAATACCGCACGACTTTTCTGCCCTTCTATACCCATGACTTTTCATCATAGAGCAGTCTATTTTGATGGATACCTTTGAAAAACTCTAACAGATTTCGAACTTTGTTCGGAAAATTATTGAAAACAACATCAAGTCTATTTGTCCCATTGCTTAATTTCTACGCACAATTGTCTCGCGGTGATTAAATTCATCATTATGGCGGATTCTGTTATTTTATGGAGCAACACACATTGAAATAGCATTTTATGTTTAGATCTTCCAATCTTAGCCTATTCCACTGTTGCTATGACTGTGTTTTAGGCATTTGTTCATTAGTTCAAGGGACTTATTTGCCGAGAAGCGTTACGCAACCGCAATAATATGCAATCATAAGGAGAAATCTCCCAAACATAAGGTGTTTAAATACAATTTTATATATTTTAATCTAATCTATTTCTACGGACCAAAAGTTATTTAGAGAAAATTGATTAATAAATACAATTACTTATGGCGTTGTTGATGCCTATTTCGTTCGTTGGAGAAAATAAAATGAATAACACAAATATATAAAAAGCAATGATTAACTTTTGAGGCTATTGTCCGATCCTGCAAATTTTCAGCAGGAAACAATGCGACAAATTTCACCGTCAAATGAAACCTGCTGTGAGTAAACCAATTAAAGATAAATTCCTAAAGACAAGTGAGCTATGCATACACGGCACACACACGTACTTACCCAAACATTCACAACACAGCCAGGCATCACTTTCATTAGTCGAGCTGAGACGATTGGCATATAACACTAATGGTTTTCTAGCCTTCTATCAAACATTTATTTTGAGTAGTTGTTACGAAAAGACCTTTCTGTACGAGAAAAGAAATAATCATTATTCACAATAATCCATTTTCCTTTCTTATGGACTGTGTCTTATTGCCTCAAAGAAGATTCAAATTTCGATCAGTATTGATAGATGAGATAAATGTTGAAATGAATTTATCTTCCTTTTGTTAGGTTGAATTCATTTTCAGAGATTTTTTTTTCGATTCTTTTTTGTGTGCTTTACAAATCCACATAATACAACCCGCTGACAAGTGCCATTCCCCGGGGTTGCTAGCGCAGAACTCGGAATCGATATCATCCTCAGCTCCTAATAATGCGAAAAGGAAATAAATCTTTTCCATTCGGCGGTATGCGGCGTTGTTGTCTCTGGCTGGGTGTTGGTTGGTTAACATACCGCAGATATCCATCTCGCCGCTGTTGAACTTCTCGGCCTTTGCGCTTTGGACTCTTTGTGGGTTGATGATTGTTTACTAATTTTGGGATCGATGGCGGCGTCTTTGACGGGCCGACAATTTGGCCTTTTTGTATGTTTTCTCGCTGCTGCTGCCGGCTAATATGACGGATGGCTTTTCGGCCTGTTTGGCGCTCTGGGCTGACCTTATCCAGTGAACAGGAAAATTAATGTCACTGTGGGCGAAAAAGCAAAACTCGAATTCATTGATTGGATATCACGGAAGTAGGCGTTTGA
This sequence comes from Armigeres subalbatus, assembly GCF_024139115.2. Taxonomy (NCBI): domain Eukaryota; kingdom Metazoa; phylum Arthropoda; class Insecta; order Diptera; family Culicidae; genus Armigeres; species Armigeres subalbatus. The sequence goes on along the minus strand of NC_085139.1, from coordinate 47,569,123 downwards.
GTAGTACAATTTATAACGGATAAACGAACTTTTGTTCCATTGATATGGACGCGACACTCATATGTGCCAATATCGTCGGATAAGACTGAAATCGTTTTTAGGACCACTGTTTTCAGCTAGGCGAATAAAGGCGAAGGATTACCAATCCGGAGAAGGTCAGTGCGATTTTTGTTCTGGCTTTGTTTTTTTGGTAGAAAAAATCTCAACTCACTGGATGTAGTGTAGGGACACGGCAGGTATTTCCGTCCATCGTCATAGGGGCTAAAATCAATGAAAGCAACGTCATTTTGCTAGAACTCCACTACAGCGGGGGTCTGATGTTTTGGTTGTGTTTTCGTAGTGTAGATGCAGTCTCCTTTCTTCTGCTTGTCGTTTATGGAACTGTCAGTGTGGAACGCACCTATCTCTTTCTTTCCCATGATTCTTCTTATGGCTGTCAGTGCGGAATTTTCTATGTTGGCTACGAAATGAACTGTGGTAGAGGTATACAAGTGTCAGTCCCGTGCACTACAGCAGAACGTTTCGCCCAAGATGAATACACAGCTAGGTGTTGCAATGTGCTTAGTTTGTGGAAGAGAAGAAGGCGGGGGTGAAAAATTCATTTTCAGTGCAAAACGACAACAAACCGGCTGGCTCTCCCATACTAAAATCCAAAATGGCTGAATCGTGAATTTGGCAGATTGGAACACCTAGTGGTGTATTCATCTTGGTTTCGCCCAGGGTTCTTATATCAGGGTTCACTCACTTCGACAGTAGATGGGAGAGACCAAGATGAATACACAGCTAGGTGTTTCAATCTGCCCAGTTTATGGACGAGAAGAAGGCGGGGGTGAAAAATTCATTTTCGGTGCAAAACATAAACAAACCGGCTGGCTCTTCCATACTAAAATCCAAGATGGCTGAATCGTGAATTTGGCACATTGGAACACCTAGTGGTGTATTCATCTTGGGAGAGACTAGTGCGGGGGTGAAAAATTCATTTTCAGTGCAAAACATAAACAAACTCGGTGGCTGCCCCATATGAAAATCCAAGATGGCTGAATCATGTAATTGGCATACTGCTACACCTGTTTGTATTCATCTTGGTTTCGCCTAAGCTTACGATTGGGTACGGATGAATTTGGCAAAAAAGCTTCTATTTGATTGATATTTCAAGACAAAATTTTCAAAACGACTTATCTGCTTTTGTAAACAAAGATTCAAACGACGATTTGACTAATCTGATAGCTCTCCCGCGCAAACCAACACCACCAATAAGTAGGTGAAGGTTTCCGCTACCTGTTGATGGTGTTGGTTTGCGTGGGAGAGCTATCAGATTCGTCAAATCGTCGTTTGAATCTTTGTTTACAAAAGCAGATAAGTCGTTTTGAAAATTTTGTCTTGATTTGAAACTATAACGATAAGACGAAAATGCCTGCCTTAACCCTACTTATCTATTTTGCTAGCTTTCAATTGATAACTGTGAAAACCAGGTGAAAACATAATCCAGTTTTCCACGTTTGCACTACAAAAATTCCACACATTTTTATTGGCAAAAATCCATTAATTTAATTCATGATTCTCATTAGTGCATACATAACCACTCTCCACGCAAAGTACAAATAGAATCTATAATTTAAAAAAAAAATTATGTGTCGTCTCTAATATGCAATTATTGAATATATGTGTGGATACAAATTGCATATATTTGGGTCGCCAAATTGCAAAAATGTATGTGTGCGACAAATATATTCAATATAAAGAATTTTCTCGGTGTGCCATAATGGCGGATTTTGACAATAACTGCTTCCCGACACTGAACTGAAATTTTCATCTTAGCAAACCATGCATTACCTAAATGTTTTCCATTGCCAATACCAACCAATATTGTTTGTTTATCATACGCTACAAAATTGGTAATGAAATTCTATTGAATATTTCTCGTTAATTTACATTCTGGATACATATACTAATATTTGATTCATTCTAGATATTTAGATAGAGTTACAAGCTAATCAAATTCTCAGGGTCGACGATGGAACACGGTGATACACTCTTTCCAACGAATATACTCGCATTTTCTTCCATTCTTTTTACGTGCTTGCAATTCAATGTCAGTATTAGTCCATAGAGCAGATAGTTTGCTATTAATGAATAGTAGTAGTTTGCTATTAATGAAACATATTTCGGGTGATGGCAAGATTTGGAATGATCTATGTGCGAGGCACTAGCTGTGACCATCATTCTTTCGGAACTCAGTCGAATGAAATTCGGTATTCTGGACCCCTCACTAATTTCAATTAATCCGCACGGGAGGTTTTTCTTCGTGAGTTTTACTCCTCGTGGCTTTTACTATGGCCTCGCCAGGGCTCGGTAAATGAAGCGCACACAATTTATTTTATAATTTTACATTTTTAAATGTATCAAATATTTGAAGCAAGAAAATAAACTTAATCCGTTTTTAACTCTCAAAACTTTTCTATTTTGGCACCGAATCCTGCAGATACATAAATCGATTTTTCCCTCACGAAAAGTTAGTATGATGAGGGTGTTGGGGCATGTCTCAATTTCAGAGTTATATTTAAATAATCCGGCGAATGAATAGTCCACACCAGGTCTGTACCACACCGGACTGTTTATGGAACACATATAGGCGAATGTCTTAGGCTAAAAGAACCTTTGACGTATCTTATGAGAAATTAACCAAGCATGTATTTTACAAAATGCAAATTATTATTAATTACACAGACCGGGAGGTTGAAGGAAACTTTTCCATTTGTTAAGCAAAAATCCCCTAAATCTTCAGAAGCATATAAAAATTCTTCATCCGAACGAGTTCTTTACTTCAGCTATAGGTATGTGGTGGGCTGGACTCTCCATACCCATGAAATGCCTTTGGAGAAACATCAGAAATTTTTATACAATATCTGAAAAAAATAAATTAAAGATTATTGCGCATAAGCCCCAAAATTTTATTCCCACCTTTGGGTTTCCGCGCCGAGCACTCAGCGCCAGACTCGGCGACAAGGAGATAGTGGTCAAGTTGGTACTCCTGATTTTTTGACAACTGATGTCGATTGGTTGTGTGAGTGCACCGGTGTCAAAAATAGAGCTTTTAGCTGAAAATTTAATTGTCAAATGCACATTTTGACAGCAATATAGATGTATGAGTGAATAAAATGTGCAAATGCTCTATCGCGGAAGCAGTCGCTGAAGACAAGTGTCAATGGTTTCAGTGACGAAACGAAAAGTTTCAATGCAAAAAGCAATACTTGAAATTTATTCATTTCCTGTTATGAATGGTAAACATAATATCGTATAGATTTTCGTGTTGACAAGAAATAACAAACTTCTGGCTGTCATTGGTGACGAAGTACATCAAAGCTTACTCGGATGAAAATTACAGTTCAGTGTCTGGAAGCAGTTAATGTCAAAAAAATTATAGCATCCGCCATTATGGCGAATGTGGAAAGCTGGATAGATCATAATCAGGATAAAAGTTGCGCAAATTTGAAATTTTATGGATCAAAATATTGTTTTTATGGATCATAAAATTATTCTTTAAAGGAATCTCCCGAACTATTTTATGGATTTATGGTAACGATTTATGGAACATTCAGATGTTATTTACGTATCGTTTTTCATTTTTTTGTGGATGGTTTTTGCACATTGAACGGTGTAAAGTAAGGGCTGCCGTTTTCTCGTGTTCCGGACAGCAGAACGATCGCGCGATCAGCCGAAATATTGTGTTCTGCATTGCGCGGTCGTTAATAAAGTTAATCAGTTCAGTGCGTGTTTTCTCGTGTTTCAGATTCTCCAGTAAGCAGAGCGATCGGCCGGTCGTCGAAATTTAGTTTTGCTTTGTGCGGAAAGCAAAACAATCGGCCGGTCATCGAAATTTTATTCTGCTTTGTGCGGGTGAGTAAGTTCAGAAAGTAAAAATTTAGTTCGCATCCGTGTAGTGCGGTCGATAATTAAAATATTTAGCGTTTTTCGATTGTTTTTGTTTTAAATCAAACTACACGCTGTACACGGCAGACCGTTTACCATAACGAACCCTGCCACACTCCCTACCCCTTATAATCAACATCCCAGTAATTTCTCGTGGAAGAGCAGATCGTCGGCTTCTATCAAAGCGAGTATCACGTCCTACCTATTCCTTAATTGACCTGCATTCGGACACTGCCTGTGCTGGTATTGCTTATTTTTGGGTCACCAGTTCTTACACATTGAAGATGATGCTACTCCCAAACTTCATCTATTGGTTCTCTGTCCAATTACAGCTGGCCTGGCAATAACGAAGTAGCAACCGTGGGCGGTCAATCATGCTCATGCTCATGCTCTTTCTTCTTTATGCTTCTTTTATTGTTCTCCATTCTTACTTCTTCTGACTTCCTCCTTCCCTTTTCCTTCTACTTTTTTTTATTCCTTGTTCTGTCTCATCCTTTCCTTTTTCCTTCTTCTGTCTACCTTTCTCCTTCTTCTTTCTTTGTCTATTCTTTTTTCTCCTCTGCTTTTCTACGTTCTTCTTAATTCTTACTTTTTCCTTACTTATTCTCCCTTCTTACTTTATTTTCCCAAGTTCATTTATTTGGTAGGCTCAGGCGTATATAACACTTTACGGAGCCACGGTTCTTTGTTGTACAATCGATATCATCTTATTATTAGATTAGTCAGACAGGCACATAAGCCAACGTACTCGTGGTGACTCGAGGTTAGGTTTACAATGTTTAAGGATGGACGGGGATTAGAAAACGAGAATCAGGACATCATCATGATCCAGAAATTTCAGCAGCTCATCCGGTCATTTGGCGTCAGTAACGATGTGGTGTTTCGTCGTGCTCGAGGAATGTTTCGACTGGGATCATCTTCTGGACGGCGAGAGCTACGGCACTCTACGGAAAAGAAAGACAGAGACAAAACAAAACAAAACTTTGAAGTAAAGTAAAAAACAAAAGTATTATACTGTTATTTCATAGGAACAAAGAAAACTATAAATTGCCTGCATATAGACCATCACGATCCCCCTAAAACTTTGCAGATGAAAACAATATACCATGAATAAGATTTGCTCCAATTTCCAGATTTTTTACTCATCCGGTTCAAAAGTTACAGAAGATTTTCGGTGTGCCATTTTTATCGAATACACCATTTTACTTTCTCCGCCCTTCTTCCTACAGGGCGCGGCAGAAAATAATGCGAAAATGTTTAAACTTGATTATTGTGTTAATTCGAGTTGCCAGTGACTAATTTCTGTTCATAGTATATTTGTTTAAGTTTACTTTCAAATGCTGCACCGAGAGATTGTAATTGTTTTATTGCAAATTTCTAAAAATGGGTGGGTATGGACTTCTAAAGTACTGTGCAAATAGATAGGACAAGTAGCGGTCAAGGAATGATTCTGCTGCTAAAATTCCTTGCACAGTACGGAGCTGACAAGGAAAACGAATAATTCTGGAATAGCAGGCGCGTGGCAATCGAGAAAACACAGACTGACATCTTCTCTTGCGGAATAATGCACTGATGCATTATTCCGCAAGTAAAGTGACGTTTTGTGAAGTTTTCTCTTCATAGCTTTTGTTTTTTTTTGTGATTCATTTCAGGTGCACTATTTTTTCGGCTCTGGTGTACCGATACCGAAGGCCATGTTGGAACTAGGGGCTACCATTGGCTAGGTATTTCAAATCTGCGTAATTAGTTGAGCTGTTCTTGTTCGTCAACTAAAAGCCGCTGAACTTTCCAATAGATGTTCTGAAGCCCTCCTCCTGGCCAACCTGAGCGTGCCTATAAACCCCATGAAGATTTGGATGGCATAGTTTGGGCAGCTGTTACTCGCGTTTGAGCTGCATGTCCAGTGTCTTATCGTCATCAGTGCTTTCGCAGAGTACCTGCATCTATGTTTATCGCTGCTCGTGTGTGTTGTCACACAGCACTGGTAAACGTTTGTTAAATTGATCGCTTTGAACATACTCCATGCAGCGCTACAATGTTAGTGTTACCACGGGACTGACACTTGTATACCTCCACCACAGTTCATTTCGTAGCCAACATAGAAAATTCCGCACTGACAGCCATAAGAAGAATCATGGGAAAGAAAGAGATAGGTGCGATCCACACTGACAGTTCCATAAACGACAAGCAGCAGAAACGAGACTGCATCTACACTACGAAAACACAACCAAAACATCAGACCCCCGAGTGTTACCCCATAAAAAATCCTCCCGACTTTCCCCCCGACTAAATCGGTTCACGTCGGTACGATCGACCTATGTAGGACCCGACGAATTTATAGATTGTTTCACCGAGCCATATGGGACTTTTACAGGGGACACCACCGACGCGACGTCAAACGAAATCGGTAGACTAACATCGACAAAATCGAATGAATGATAGGTCAATTTCGTATTCAATGATGTGTGATGAAACCAGAGGAAATAGAGTGATTAATCGAGTCATTAAAAATTGTTATTGAGCAAATCAGATCTAATCTATATATTAATCAGTGTGGCAAATACTGAAATCAGACGAAATAGGGTATTAAATCTATTTATTAAATTTCATCATGGATCAGATCAGACCAAATCTGTAGATTAATCGATGTGTAAAATATTTAAATCAGACGAAGTAGGTTGCTTAATCGCTTCATTAAAATTCACCAGGGAGCAGATCAGACTTAGTCTATAGATTAATTTATGAGGAAAATAATTAACAGCACACGAAATATGGGGTTAAATCGGTTTATTTAATTTCATCATCTAGTGTATTAGATTAAATCTAGAGATTGATCGGTGTGCAAAATATTGCAATCCGACCAAATAGGGTATTTAATCGATAAAATGGATGCCTTGGACGATTATTCGAGGAATGGCCATACTTCCGAAGATCTTGACCCAGACCAGAGATCGGGATCGCCTCAAACTTCATGATTCTGCAAGAAAAATAAGGAATTACGTAATGAAGTTTTCTAGGAATACACACTGAAATCAAATGAAATATTTTAATACTGTATAACCTTAGAACGTGATCATCCGGCAAGATAGTTTCCCACCTCGGATATGTAGTACGCCCATATGTTTCAACGTGATTAATTAGCACGGAATATCAACAATCTGACCATAATCAGAATACAATGGGACCAAAGTCCGACGAATGCTACCTTTATGTACTCTCAATCTTCATAATTTTTTAAAACTATTTGGTGACATTTTGGAAAATATCCTTTTGTTTTCAGGTATTTAGTTGCATGTATTTTCTAGAGTGAAAGTTACAAAATATCGGCACGGATCAAATATCCCATCTCTTTACGACAAAAATTGTCACCTTCCCGTTTTAAACTGTGACTAAATATCTATCTTCAACTGCAGCCGCAGACCGCGGGAAAATTTTGCTTCAGACTTTTTTTCTCCATGTATTTTTTTCAAATGACACAAGGAAAGTAAACCTAATCAATGATCCGGTTACTTCAAATACGGTAAAATGGTTACATTCTACTAGAGAATCTAAAAAACCATTTCCAAACTTTTGTCGAACTTCCTCTGGGAGCCAGTTATCCACACAGATGTGCAAATCTTTCAAAATTTATTACTTACCTTGATTAACTGCTAATTATCGGAAAACCAGTCTTCCGGCATGTTCTGGAACGTACCTCGGTCTGAAAAACTCTCAAATTAGTCGAATTTAAATATTTTAATTATCAAATACTCACTTGCTTCCGAGCTTGCTTCATTTTAAATTCATAAACACAGGCACCCGATTTCGTACGTTCATTAATCAGGCGATCAAAATAAGCAACAAATACAATCAATCGATTATTTTACCGATGAAATCAGCAACCGATTTATTTATTCAATAAATCTGGCGACGAAAATAAGTAGTCAACGATAATCGACTTCGTCGGTATGAAAATAGGTCGATTTGGTAGTCACCCGATTTCGTCGGATGATCGTGAAATTTCGGAGCTGTCAAATTTTTTATGGGGTAGTTTTGTCAACAATCCCTCGCAGAACCATGCGAGTCCAGGAAGGTAAACAAGGGGAACAGAGGCTCAATCGCACCTTCTTAGTGAACAGACGTCCGATCAGGTTTTCAACTCCGGAGAGAAATAAACCCCTTCCCCTGTCAGCAAATGACAAAAGCTCACATCACGACCGGCGATGAAGGGATGAAAGTTGCTTGGCATGGAGTCAAAGACCACTTAAAAGTATGCCATTGCCTAAAACCTGTTGATCATGAATGTTAAATCAAATAAAATCTATAAACTCATCGAACGACTTTTTCGAAAATTCTTGGAGTTTTTCTTCAAATAAAGAGTATGAAATTAAACCGTAGGAAATTAATAGCTAGAAGCTTATTTTATTCGTAAGAAAACTTAGTACGTGATATTGCCCAAACTTAATGAACGAGATAGCTATGTTTCAGTATATTATCTACAGTCAGGGCCGGATTTATGGGGGGCCGTGGCCCCGGGCCCCCACAAATCTTATGTACCAAAACCAACCTTTTTTGTACATATTGGGGCCCCTACATACCCCTACATACCCCGGGACCCCCTTTCGGCTAAATCCGGTCCTGTTCAAAAAATATGAACAAATTGGAAATAAGATCATGTGAGTGCAATAAATGCTTGCGAGTGTCAATAAGTGTTCGTAGGATTAAGAATAATCGTCAAGAGAATAGTAGTCAAGTAGATTTTGTAGTTCTTTATCAAGTTCTCTACCATATTAAATTGCCGTACATTGTTATGCGTTTCTATAGTTTTATTCTTTCTAGTAATATTATTATTATTATTATTTAACCCTATAAAAACAAATAATTGAAAAGATTTCCAACGTAAAAACCACAGCATAAATAACATAGATTGAAAAAATCCTGAATGAATTCCTGGAGGAGTTTACGGAGAAATTCCTGAGAGAATTCCCGGAGGAACTCCTATATTCCTGAAGATTCCCAGATGATTTTTTGCAGGCAGTACCAAAGAAATTCCCGGAGAAATTCCTGAATAATTTTCAAATTAATTCATGAAAGAGTTCCCTAAGAATTCCTGCAGAAATTCCCGGAGGAATTACAGGAGAAATTCCTTGAAGAGTTTCTGAAGAACTGCTGAAGAAATCCCTGAAGAAAATCTTAGAAGAATTCCTGGAAGAATTTCCGAAATAAATCCTGAAGGAATTTATAAGAAATTCTCAAAAGAATTCCAGAAGGAATTCCCTAAAGAATTCTCTGAGGAATTCCTGAAGAAAATGCCGGAGGAGTTTTTGGAGCAATTCTTTGAGGAAGTCCTGGAGGATTTCAGGAGCAATTCCTGGAGAAATTTCCGTAGAAACTGGGAGGAATTCTCGGAGGAATTGTGGAAGGAATTCCAGGAGTAATTCCCGGACGAGCTCCTTGAGGAATTCCAGGAAGAAATCCTTAAAGTATTACCGGAAGAATTTCGCGGGATTTCCTCCTGGAATTGCTCCGAGACTTCCTTAATCAAATCTTCCGGAAATTACTCCATGAATTTTTTCAAAAATGTCTTCAGGAAGAAGGAATTCTCGGAGGAAATCCAGGAGGAATTCCCGAAGAAATACCCGATGGAATTCTTGGAGGAATTCCCGAAGACAATTCCGGAGGAATTCCTCCGGGAATTCCTCCGGGAATTCCTTCGAGAATTCCTCCGGAAATTCCTTCGGGAATTTTTCCGAAAAATCCTTCGGGAATTCTTCGGAAATTCCTCCGGAAATTTCTTCGGAAATTCCTCCGGAAATTGGAGTAATTTCCGGCGGAATTCTTGAAGGAATTCCCAGAGGAATTCCTGGAGGAATTCCCGGAGAAATTCCTGGAGGAATTCCCGGAAGTATTATCGGAGGAATTTCCGGAGGAATTTCCGTAGGAATTCCCGGAGGAATTCCCGAAGGAATTCCCAGAGGAATTCTCGGGGGAATTCCCACAGGAATTCCCGGAGGAATTCTCAGAGGAATTACTGGAGGAATTCCCAGCGAAATTTCCGGAGGAATTCCCAGAGGAATTCTTGGAAAAATTCCCGGAGGAATTCCCGGGAGAATTCCCAGAGGAATTCCCGGAGGAATTCCCGGAGGAATTCCAAGAGGAATTCCCGGAAGAATTCCAAGAGGAATTCCCAGAGGAATTCCAAGAGGAATTCCCGGAGGAATTCCAAAAGGAATTCCCGGAGGAATTCCAAGAGGAATTCCCGGAGGAATTCCAAGAGGAATTCCCGGAGGAATTTCCAGAGGAATTCCCAGAGGAAATCCCAGAGGATTTCCCAGAGGAATTACTGGAGGAATTCCCGAAGGAATTTCCGGAGGAATTCCCGAAGAAATTTCCGGAGGATTTCCCGGAGGAGTTCCCGGAGAAATTTCCGGAGGAGCTCCCGGAGGAATTTCCGGAGGAATTCCCGGAGGAATTTCCGGAGGAATTCCCGGAGGAATTTCCGGAGGAATTCCCGGAGGAATTTCCGGAGGAATTCCCGGAAGAATTTCCGGAAGAATTTCCGGAGCAATTCCCGGAGGAATTTCCGGAGGAATTCCCGGAGGAATTTCCGGAGGAATTCCCGGAGGAATTTCCGGAGGAATTCCCGGAGGAATTTCCGGAGGAATTCCCGGAGGAATTTCCGGAGGAATTCCCGGAGGAATTCTCAGAAAAATTCCTGGAGGAATTCCCGGAGGAATTCCTGGAGGAATTCCCGGAGGAATTCCTGGAGGAATTCCAGGAGGAATTCTCAGAGAAATTCCAGGAGAAATTCCCAGAGGAATTCCAGGAGGAATTCCCGGAGGAATTCTCAGAGGAACTCCCGGAGGAATTTCCAGAGGAGTTTCCGGAGGAATTCCCAGAGGAATTCCTCCGGAATTTACTCCATGAATTCTTTCAAAAATGTCTTCAGAAAGAAGGAATTCTCGGAGGAATTCTAGGTGAATTCCCGAAGAAATACCCGATGGATTTTTCGGAGAAATTCCCGAAGACAATTCCGGAGTAAATCCTTCGAGAATTCCTCCGGGAATTCCTTAGGGAATTTCTCCGAAAAATCCTTCGGGAATTCTTCGGAAATTCCTCCGGAAATTCCCAGAGAAATTCCAGGAGGAATTCCCGGAGGAATTTCCGGAGGAATTCTCAGAGGAATTCCCGGAGGAATGTCCAGAGGAATTCCCGAAAGAATTTTCAGAGGAATTTTCGGAGGAATTCCCAGAGGAATTCCTCCGGAAATTACTCCATGAATTCTTTCAAAAATGTCTTCAGGAAGAAGGAATTCTCGGAGGAATTCCAGGAGGAATTCCCGAAGAAATACCCGATGGAATTCTTGGAGGAATTCCCGAAGACAATTCCGGAGGAATTCCTCCGGGAATTCCTTCGAGAATTCTTCCGGGAATTCCTTTGGGAATTTTTCCGAAAAATCCTTCGGGAATTCTTCGGAAATTCCTCCGGAAATTTCTTCGGGAATTCCTCCGGAAATTTCTTCGGAAATTCCTCCGGAAATTGGAGTAATTTCCGGAGGAATTCTTGAAGGAATTCCCAGAGGAATTCCTGGAGGAATTTCCGGAGAAATTCCTGAAGGAATTCCCGGAGGTATTCCCGGAGGAATTTCCGGAGGAACTCCCGGATGAATTCCCGGAGGAATTCCCGGAGGAATTTCCGGAGGAATTCCCGGAGGAATTCCCAGAGGAATTCTCGGGGGAATTCCCAGAGGAGTTCCCGGAGGAATTCCCAGAGGAATTCCCAGAGGAATTACTGGAGGAATTCCCAGCGAAATTTCCGGAGAAATTCCCGGAGGAATTCCCGGAGGAATCCCCAGAGGTATTCCCGGAGGAATTCCCAGAGGAATTCCCGGAGGAGTTCCCAGAGGAATTCCCGGAGGAATTCTCAGAAGAATTTCCGGAGGAATTTCCGGAGGAGTTCTCGGAGGAATTTCCGGAGGAATTCCCGGTGGAATTCCAGGAGGAATTCTCAGAGAAATTCCTGGGGGAATTCCCGGAGGAATTCCCGGAGGAGTTCCCGGAGGAATTTCCGGAGGAGTTCTCGGAGGAATTTCCGGAGGAATTCCAGGAGGAATTCTCAGAGAAATTCCAGGAGAAATTCCCAGAGGAATTCCAGGAGGAATTCCCGGAGGAATTTCCGTAGGAATTCCCAGAGGAATTCCCGGAAGAATTCCCGGAGGAATTTCCAGAGGAATTCCCGGAGGAATTTCCAGAGGAATTTCCGGAGGAAATCCCAGAGGAGTTCCAGGAGGAATTCCCAGAGGAATTCCAGGAGGAATTCCCAGAGGAATTTCAGGAGGAATTCCCAGAGGAATTCCAGGAGGAATTCCCAAAGGAATTCCAGGAGGAATTCCCAAAGGAATTCCAGGAGGAATTCCCAAAGGAATTCCAGGAGGAATTCCCAAAGGAATTCCAGGAGGAATTCCCAAAGGAATTCCAGGAGGAATTCCCAGCGGAATTCCAGGAGGAATTCCCAGCGGAATTCCAGGAGGAATTCCCAGAGGAATTCCAGGAGGAATTCCCAGAGGAATTCCAGAAGGAGTTCCCAGAGGAATTCCCGGAGGAATTCCCAGAGGAATTCCCGGAGGAATTCCCAGAGGAATTCCCGGAGGAATTCCCAGAGGAATTCCCGGAGGAATTCCCAGAGGAATTCCCGGAGGAATTCCCGGAGGAATTCCCAGAGGAATTCCCGGAGAAATTTTCAGAGGAATTCCCGGAGAAATTTTCAGAGGAATTCCCGGAGGAATTCCAGTAGGAATTTCCAGGGGAATTCCCGGAGGAATCACGGAGGAATTCTCGGAGAAATTTTTCTCAGGGAATTCCTCCAAGAATTTCTGCAGATGTCCTCCAAGAATTCCTCTAATAATTCCTCTGGGAATTCCCCCAGGAATTCTTGGGAGATTCCTAGAGGATTTCTCAGAAGTGTAATTGGAGGAATTCTTGGAAGGATTCCTTCGGGAATTCTTTCGGAAATTCCTCTGGGAATTCCTCCAGGAATTCCTCCGGGAATTCCTCCTGCAATTCCTCTGAGAGTTCCTCTTGAAATTCCTTCGGGAAGTATGGAGGTATTCCAGGAGGAATTCCTGGAGGAGTTCCTGGAGGTATTCCCGGTGGAATTCCTGGAGGAATTCTTGGAAGAATTCCTGGAGGAATTTTTGGAGGAGTTCCCGAAAGAATTCCTGGATGAATTCCTGGCGGAATTTTCGTAGGAAATGCTGAAAAAAATCCTAGAGAAAATTTCTTAGAATCCTCCGCAGCAACTTCGGGACGAATTTCCGAAAGAAATCCTACATTATTCCCAGGAAGACTTCCTGAAGACATTATTGAAGGAATTCTTGGAGTTATTTCAGAGAATTTAATTATGGAAGTGTTGGAGGAACTCCAAGAGAAAATCCCGGAAAATCTCCTGGAGGAATTCCCGGAGGAGTTCCCGGAGGAATTCCCAGAGGAATTTCCGGAGAAATTCGCAGATGAATTCCCAGAGCAATTCCCTAAAAAAAAATTCCAAGAATTCCTGCAATAATTCCTTTGGGAATTCCTCCAGGAAATCTTAACAAATTCTTCCAGGAAATATTGGGAAATTTCTGGATGAATTCTCAGAGGAGTAATTGAAGGGATTACTGTAGAAATTCTCGGAGGAATTCTTGGAGGAATCCCTGGAGAATTGCTAAGAAGAATTCCCTGGGAAATTCCTGGAGGAATTCTCGGAGGAACTCCAGGAGGAATTTCCGCAGAAATTCCTGGAGAAATTCCCGGAGTAATTCCTTGAATCCCGAAGGAATTCCTCCGGGATTGTCTTCGGGAATTCCTTCGAAAATCCATTCGGAAATTCCTTCAGGAATTCCTCCGAGAATTCCTCCAGGAATTTCCCAGGGAATTCCTCTTAAATATTGTCCAGGCATTCCTCCAAAAATTCCTCAAGAAATTCCTCCAAGATTTTCTACAGGAATCCCTCCGAGAATTCTCCCGGGAATACTTCCGGGAATTTCTCCTTCAATTACTTGTCTGAGAATTCCTCCAGGAATTCCCCAAGAAATCCTTGAGGAATTCCCAAAGGAATTATTGGAGGAGTTCTGGGAACATTTTTAGAGCAATTCCCTGAGAAAAAATCCTCCTCGCTCCGGGAAATCCTCCAGGCGTTCCTACGAAAATTCCTCCGGGAATTCCTGAAGAAATTTCCGAAGGAGAAAAAAAATTCTAGAGGAGTTTTTTGAGGAATTCTTAAAGGAATTCTGGAGAAATTTTTGGAGAAACTCTCTGAGGAAAATTTCTCCTGGAACTACTCCGGGAATTGCCACTAGAATTCTTTCGGAAATTCCTCCGGGAATCACTCCGCGAATCCCTCTGGGATTTCCTCAGGGAATTCCTTCGGGAATTTCTCCGAGAATTCATTCGGGAATTCCTTTGAGAATTCTTCCGCGAATTACTCTGGAATTACCAAGAATTCTTCCAGGAATTCGTCCAATAACTCCTCCAGGAATTTCTCCAAGAATTCCTGCAGGAATTCCTCCGGGAATACCTCCGGGAATTTCTCCAGCTATTTTCTCTAAGAATTTCTCCAGAATTTCCAGCGGAAATTCCTCTGGGAATTCCACCAGGAACTCCTCCGGGAATTCCTCCAGGAACTCCCCTGGGAATTCCTCCATGAACTTCTCCAGGATTTTCTCTAGGAACTCCTCCGGGAATTCCTCTAAGATTTTTTCCTGGAATTTCCTCTGGAATACCTCCAGGAATTCCTCCAAGAACTCTTTCAGGAATTCCTTCGGGAGTTCCTCCGAGAATTTCTCCAAGAATTTTTCCGTAGGTATTCTCGAAAGAATTTCCGGAGGAATTCCTGAAGGAATTTCCGGAGGAATTCCCGAAGGAATTTCCGGAGGAATTCCCGAAGGAATTTCCGGAGGAATTCCCGAAGGAATTTCCGGAGGAATTTCCGGAGAAATTCCGGAAGGAATTTCCGGAGAAATTCCCGAAGGAATTTCCGGAGGAATTCCTGAAGGAATTTCCGGAGGCATTCCCGAAGAAATTTCCGGAGGAATTCCCGAAGGATTTTCCGGAGGAATTCCCGAAGGAATTTCCGGAGGAAATCCCGAAGGAATTTCCGGAGGAATTCTCGAAGGAATTACCGGAAGAGTTCCCGAAGAAATTTCCGGAGGAATTCCCGAAGGAGTTTCGGGAGGAATTCCCGAAGGAATTCCCGGAGGAATTCCCGAAGGAGTACCCTGAGGAATTCTCGAAGGATTTTCCAGAGGAATTCCCGAAGGATTTCTTCCTTCATGGAATTCATGGAGTGATTTCCGGAGGATTTAATTAACAAAGTCCCGGATGAATTCCAGGAGGAAATTTTTGGAAATCCTGATACAATTTCCGAAGGAATTTTTAGGATATTCTCGAATCAATTCTTTTTAGTAATTGTTCAGAAATTCCTCCAAGAATTCCTCCAATCAGTCCTCGGAGAATTCCTCCAGAAATTTCCCTAAAAAAATTCCCAGAAGAGTATATTCTTCGAGAAATTCCTGAAGAAATTCTTTGAGGTAGATCCGGAGGAATCCCTGAACGAAAACTTAATCCATTCCTTCGAGTGTTTCTCCGGGAATTCTTTCGAGAATTTCTTCGGGAATTCCTGCGGGACTTCCTTCGGGAATTTCTCCTGGATTTCTTCCAGAAATTCCTTCGGGAATTCTTTCTGATTCCTTCGGGATTTCTTCCAGGAGTTCCTTCGAGAATTTCTTAAAAAATCCATCGGAAATTGTTCCAGGAATTCCTCTAGTAGTTTTTCGGGATTTCCTTCTGGAGTTCCTCCAGCACTTCCTGAATCAAATCCTCCGAAATTAACTCCAAGAATTCTTTCAATAATGTCTTCTGGAAGTCTTCCTGGGTATACTGAAGGAATTCTTTCGGAAATTTGTCCCGAAGTTACTGCGGATGTTTCTAAGAAATTTTCTCTAGGAAGTTTTTAAGCATTTCTCACGAAAATTTCTCCAGGAATTCCTCCAAGAATTCCTCCAGGAATTCCTCCAAGAATTCCTCCAGGAATTCCTCCGAGAATTCCTCCAGGAATTCCTCCTGGGATTCCTCCAGAAATTCTTCCGGGAACTCGTCCGAGAATTCCTCCAGGAATTCTTCCAAGAATTCTTCCAGGAATTCTTCCAAGAATTCCTCCAGGAATTTCTCCAAGAATTCTTCCAGGAATTCCTCCGGGAATTTCGCCAGCTATTTTCTCTAAGAATTTCTCCAGAATTTCCAGTGGAAATTCCTCCGGGAATTCTTCCAGGAACTCCTCCGGGAATTTCTCCAGGAACTCCCCTGGGAATTCCTCCAGGAACTTCTCCAGGATTTTCTCTAAGAACTCCTCCGGGAATTCCTCTAAGATTTTTTCCTGGAATTTCCTCTGGAATACCTCCAGGAATTCCTCCAAGAACTCTTTCAGGAATTCCTTCGGGAATTCCTCCGAGAATTTCTCCAAGAATTCCTCCAGGATTTCCTCCATGAATTCCTTCTGGAATTACTCCAAGAATTCCTCCGGGATTTCCTCCAAAAATTCCGTCTGGAATTCCTCTAGGAATTTTCCAGGGAAATTCTCTTAAAATTTCTCCAGGAAAACTTTCAAGAATTCCTCCAAGAATTTCTACAGAAATTCCTCCGTGAATTCCAAAATTTCTTCCATGAATTCCTCCAGGAATGTCTCAAGGAATTCCTCCGGGATTACCTCTTGGAATTCCTCCGAGTATACCTCGAGGAATTCCTCCGGGATTACCTCCAAAAAATCCTCCCGGAGTTCCTTGAGGAATTTCTCCAGAAATACCTCCAGGAATTCCTTCGGAAATTCTTCCTGGGAGTATTTCCGGTTTGCTGGGGCTTTTCCTGGAGGAATTTTTAGGGAAATTTCCAGAGAAAATTCTCGGAGGAAGAATTTCTCCACTAATTGCCCCCGGGATTCTTCCACTAATTGATCCAGGAGCTCTCTCAGAAACAGTTCTTTTAATGGTTCCAGGAATTCTTCCATCAATTGCTTCAGGAATTTCTTCAGGAACTCCTTTAGGGTTTGTTCCAATAATTGCTCCGGAAATTACATTCAAAATTAATCCGGGAATTATTCTAGGCATTCCTGCGGGAATTTCTCCAACAATTCCTTCAGGATATTCATTAGAAATTCCGTCACTAATTGCTTCAAGTATTCCTCCAGCATTACCTAGGACTTCGTGAAGGACTCATCCACTAATTCCTCCAAAAAAATTTCCACTTATTGCTCCAGGAATTTATCCAGCACTGCTATCTGGACTTCCTCCATGATTTCCTCCAGATATTTATCCAGGGTTTCTTCAAGGAACTCCTCCAGTAATAGGTCACCTAATTGCTTCAGGAAATTCTTCACTAATTTCCTCGAGAAATCCTCCAGCACTTCTCTAGGAGTTCCTCTAGGAACTCATCAGGAATTAATTCAGGCATTCTTTCTGAAATTCCTCCAGGAACTCTTGTGGGAATTTCTCCAGGAATGCCACCAGGAAGTTTCGCGATCATGTCGTGTAACGAGCAGGTCGTTTCATGTTTATTTATTCAATTTATGTTACTCGTAATATCCGTTAGTTATTTAAATTAATTTAGCAATTTACCAAAACAGTTGAACCAGCCTAGAGCACAAATTCCAAATTCACTACATTAGCGTTCATTCTGTTCATGAGCGGCACTCTCAAGAAGCGCAAAACAAAATTGATTATGTGAGTTCCTACTGACGTGGTGAGCGGCCGTGAATTTATTGCCCATTAAAATTGATCAAATCTGCCGGGTGGCTTGTAGCACATGCTATCGCCCGCGTGCATCGACCCGTTGAGAATCCTTTCAGGTTGCAATGACCTTTGGCGTTTTCTTTCCACCCAAGATTTTGGGGCCGAACAGCGAGATGGATGATTGAAGCTGTTCGTGGAAAGAGACGCAAACATGCGCGAATATGATTATTTAGAGCGCGAGAGTAATTTTCGGAATCACGAAATTATCTTCGTGATGTCCGGTGATGCAATTTGCAATTTGGCGGTTATTCTGAGGATTCCCAAGTTGATCAAGTTCACTTCGAACTGATCCGTGGAAGAGGCAGGAGTGGCCCAAAGTTCTCGCGCCGTGGTGTCTTATATAAGGTGACATGAAAAATAGTCAATTAGTGAATCTTAACTAAAACAAGAATTCCTTTCCCATAGTTGTAGCTATCAGTAATTGTGCGTGCTATTGTGAAAAGGCGGTGTGTTCTCGTGTGTGGCTTTGTGCAATTGAAGGTAATTCGTGCTATTTGTAATATTTGTAATGTTAAATTAACACGTGAAACGTGTAACCAACTATTCCAAGGTTCTTGCCAAGCCGTTCGACCGTCCGCGACATCACAACCGAACTCCCAGTGGCCATTTCTGACCCCACTGTCAGGCTCAGAAGTTCTCCCGGGGCACGCCGGAAGAGGGACGCTTCCGTTTTTCCACGCTCCCTAGGCAGGACGAACAGCAAGCGCATACGTTATTTCCGTTCCCCTAGTGACGACTAGGGAAACCTCGACGCACGTGTCGCGTCGCGCGCAAAGTAAGTCTCCGATGTTCGAGTGAACCGACCGCCAACCAGCAGCAGAAAGGCAATCCGCCTACCCCCGGCGGCAACAGAGCATCGTCGCCGAACGAGAGAGCAGCAGCGAATTCACCGCCACCCCCTTTCCGTTCATCCGGCGGCGTCATCGTCACCATGTAAAGGTCTGTGAGTACCCACCACCTATTATATTCATGCGCATGACGACAATTTAATTCACGCCGCAACATAGTTTCCGTTGCGTGGCGTGCACGGCCGTTTTTGTAAGACCGTGAAGCAAATTCCGTGAATCGAAAACCCATTGCGTTCGCCGAGGCGAACGAGAGATTCGAAATAGCACGTCATTAGAATGCACACCTAGCCAAAGCACACACGATAGGTAGACAGGGACCATAGAGCATGGGAAAGGTTCAGAGAGTATAGGAAGAGCGAAGAGAGAAATGAACACTAGTGTAAGATAAATGTTGTGAATAAAGCTTGTATTTGTCGGGATAAAAGCTTGTCTTTTCGATGCGTAAGGTAGAAACATTTCAAGAGTAGCGTACGAGAAATGAGAAAGCGGACGGATAGATCCAGGCAATAAATGTTGGTCCCAATTAAGTGAAATGAGTTGAGTGTTTTTCATGTCACACGTGTCCCGTTTGTAGTTTTTTGTTGTAGAAATTGTTTTACTGGGGAGGTTGGCTCCGAAACCAACCGGGCAACTTTTTAGTCGGACACGGGTCGGTTCGATTGGGAATTTCGGGATACTTGCCGGTGATGACAAAACCCCTTTTATATAATTCATCACTGGCCGATAATTATAATCTTGTTTTAGATAATTATACTCATAAACCGCATTAGTAGCGTTTCTTTTTTGTGGACAGTTTCAGTCAGCCATCTTACTTCCCGGACCAAACCACAGACAACTGTATCAGAGCCGCATCGAGAAGTGGAAATTAAGATTTTCCGGCGAGCAGAGATCCGGGTCTGTAGAAAATTTTCTGTATAAAGCCAAGAAGTTGGCAGAACGCGAAGGGATTTCGAAGGAAATTTTATTAAGGGATATCCACATGTTGCTAGAGGGACCAGCTTCGGACTGGTTCTTTACTTTTGTAGATGAGCTAGTAACGTGGGATAGCTTTGAAACCTCGATTACTTACAGGTTCGGGAACCCGAACATGGACCAGGGTATAAGGTCTAAGATCCATGAGAGGAAGCAGCTCAGGGGAGAATCATTTATCGCGTTCGTTTCGGAGATTGAGAAGTTGGATCGTTTGTTGTCTCGGCCACTTTCAAAGCGTCGCAAGTTTGAGGTAGTGTGGGACAACATGCGCCAACATTACAGGTCGAAAATATCGTTGGTGAAGGTTGAAGATCTCCAGCAGCTGATCCGGCTAAATCATCGGATTGACGCTGCTGATCCTCAACTCCAACAGCAACCTGGAGATCATCATTTCGTAGACCAGTAAACCAGATAGCAGCAGACTACAGTGACAGTGAGGGCGAGCAGTCACCTTCAATCAACGCGATTGGTGGCCGAAACTTCCGAGACGGTGGAAGAGAGACGGTACACGCAGCTGCAAGCGGTCAGCGGAATATAACTTCTGGGCGGACGGCCAATTCAAGTCTCCTCGCATGCTGGAATTGCCAAGAGCAAGGGCATGGTTGGAGGCAGTGCCAAAAGCCGAAAGTCATTTTCTGTTACGGCTGCGGCAGTTTGGGAAGAACCATCCGAACCTGTGAGCGCTGCTCCAGGTCTACAGGAGGTGATCGTCAGGGAAACGAATGAGGGGATGCAACGAAGGCGGGAAGTCGTTCATCCCTCCGACATCTAAAATTCCCAAAAAAGCAACACCGAACGAACCATTTAACCCCTTTTCACAGATTTACCATATTAGGATCCACAATACAAAATGTCCTCACATTAGAGTGAAAATATTTGACACGGAATGGGATGCCTTATTAGATTCAGGAGCAGGGATCAGTATTTTGAATTCCCTAGATTTGGTACACCGGTACAGACTGAAAATACAACCAGCGGCAATCCGAGTAACAACGGCGGACGGATCGACTTACGGTTGTTTAGGGTACGTCAATGTACCATTCTCCTATAAAGGACTAACCAAGGTCATTCCCACGCTAGTGGTTCCAGAGATTTCTCGGCAGCTGATCCTGGGTGCCGATTTTTGGGACTCCTTCGGCATTAAGCCGATGATCGACTTGGGACGAGGAATGGAAGAACTGGAGACGGTGGAGTACCAGAACAGCTCACCATTGTGTTTTACGGTGGAGCCATCTGGCGAGATACCGAAGCTGGAAACAGTTGATGAGGACGAAACACTCGAGATTCCGGTCTACGAAGGTCCAACTCAAACGACACCCAACCTAGACGAGATTGAAACCGAACACGATCTCACAGCGGAACAACGGAGACAACTAGCGGACGTAGTAAGGCAGTTCGAGTTGACAGGAGTGGGTAAGCTGGGAAGGACAAGCCTACTCGAGCATGAGATCGTACTGAAGGAGGTGCAAACCCACGGAATACACCTATGTACAAGTGTTCACCTTATATACAGCATGCTATCGACGAGGAAGTAGAGCGCTTCAAGAGTCTAGATGCTATAGATGAGTGTTACAGCGAATGGACTAACCCTCTTGTTCCCGTAATGAAAAAGAACGGGAAAATGAGGGTGTGTCTGGATTCGCGAAGAATAAACAAAATGACCGTGACGGATACGTACCCAATGCGGAATATGCAAGACATATACCGGCACTTGGAGAAAGCGAAATTCTTTACGGTCATCGACCTCAAAGACGCCTACTTCCAGATACCCTTGAAGCAGGAATGTCGCAATTACACGGCGTTCAGGACGGCAAAAGGCGTATACCGGTTCAAGGTACTTCCTTTCGGATTGACCAATGCACCGTTCACTATGTCGAGACTCATGGACAAGGCGATAGGTTTTGACCTAGAACCGTACGTCTTCGTCTACCTTGACGACATAGTGATCGCGTCGCGCACCTTCGAGGAACACCTACGTCTAATGCGAATCGTTGCAGAAAGATTGCGAAAGGCTGGACTGACGATCTCAATCGAGAAATCCAGATTCTGCCGAAAACAGGTGGTCTATTTGGGCTACCTCCTTAATGAGAACGGAGTGGCCATAGACACGTCAAGGATCCAGCCGATTCTCGACTATGCGCAGCCAAAAACGCAGGAGGACATACGGAGGTTGATGGGACTTGCAGGGTTCTATCAACGCTTCATAAAAAACTACAGTAAGGTCACGGCTCCGATTACAGATTTGCTAACGAAGGAGAACAAAAAGTTGAAATGGACGAAGGAAGCTGAGGAGGCTTTCCGAGAGTTGAAAGCGGTCCTCACATCGGCACCGGTACTCGGTAACCCAGACTTCGGGAAAATTTTCACGATCGAGTCTGATGCTTCCGACAGGGCGGTAGGAGCGGCCCTGGTTCAAGACCAGGACGGCGTAACACGAGTGATAAGCTATTTTAGCAAAAAGCTCAATCGTACCCAACGTCGTTATTCAGCCGTTGAAAAGGAATGTCTGGGCGTGCTATCCGCAATACACCACTTCCGTCATTACGTGGAAGGTACGAAGTTCCGCGTGATTACCGACGCCAGAAGCCTGTTGTGGCTCTTCAACGTCGGAACGGAGACAGGTAATGCCAAGCTACTGCGATGGGCGCTTCGCATACAGTCTTACGACTTCGACCTGGAATACCGGAAGGGGAAAGCGAACATTACCGCTGACTGCTTGTCACGTTCCATAGAGGTAGACACAGTCGTAGCAACTGCACCCGATTTCGAATACGAAGACCTGATTGACAAAATCCAGGCGGACCCAGGAAAGCACACTGACTTCCGTGTGGTAGATGGTCAAGTTTATCGGTACGTCAGTAACGAAACGAAACTTATTCCAAATTCAGCGCAGAGGAAGGACATAATCTGCATCGAACACGAAAAGAATCATCTGGGGTACGAAAAGACGCTAGCGACGGTAAAACAGCGATATTTCTGGCCTCGCATGAATGAAGAGGTACGCAGATTCTGCAGAGGTTGCCTGAAGTGCCTGGTCAGTAAGTCCGGAAACATCAACGTGACACCACCAATGGGTTCTCAGAAGCCCGTCGAGTATCCATGGCAGTTTGTCACTCTCGACTACGTTGGGCCATTACCGCCATCAGGACGTGGAAGGCACACTTGTCTCTTAGTGGCCACGGACGTCTTTAGCAAGTTCATTCTGGTGCACCCATTCAGAGAAGCTAAAGCTCATTCGTTGGTGGAATTTGTGGAGAACTCGATATTTCGGTTGTTCGGCGTCCCGGAGACAGTATTGACCGACAACGGTTCTCAATTCGTGTCGAAACAGTTCAAAGAACTGTTGAACAAATATAATGTTTCGCACTGGTTAACCCCTGCCTACCACCCGCAGGTTAATAATACCGAAAGGGTTAACCGGGTTATCACGACTGCCATACGAGCCACGCTCAAAGGAGAGCACAATCACTGGTCGGATAATTTACAGGAAATTGCGGAAGCTATCCGAAACTCTGTTCACGACTCGACGAAGCACAACCCGTACTTTGTAGTGTTCGGAAGGAACAAAATCTCCGACGGAACTGAATACTCGCGAATTCGCGACAACGTACCATCGACCAACATCACCGACAACACTGCGGCCGAAAAAAGGCAAAAGCTATTCGATCAGATCAAGGTGAATTTGTCGAGCGCCTACGCAAAACATGCCAAAACGTACAACCTAAGATCCAATCCTAACTGCCCCACCTACGCGGTGGGCGAAATGCTATTAAAACAAACCTTTGAATTGTCCAATAAAGGGAAGGGATTTTGTCGGAAGTTGGCTCCAAAATATGAACCCGCTGTGGTGCGAAAAATTTTGGGGACTAACACCTATGAACTGGAGGATCAGGACGGGAAACGATTGGGGGTCTACTTCGCCAATAGGTTGAAGAAGATGAAAACTCGTCCAAGCCAATAAGTGGTAGCCTTTTCAAGCTATGAACCTCCTAGTGAGTGACCACAGATTACGATGAGAAAAAACACCTACGGGGTAATTACATCTTCTAGGGCAATTTTCGACGGACTCGTGGGAGGAAAGTTTTCGAATGGACCAAACACTGAGGGTACCGAGATTGTTCCTTAACCGACCGGAAGAGACTACAAAACAACGCGAATAATCAAATTCAACTCGAGCGAATTTACGGCCCACAGTGGCTGCGCGATTGTAAATATGTACATACCTAGTTAGTTTATAGTAGATCTAGTACCCTAATCTTTAGCAATAATATTAGTAGTTAGCCTAATTGTTAGAAGTAAATGTCGAAAACCACTCACGAATTTATGAACTTTGTTTGGGGTACGTCATCTTTGTAAATATAGTCAATTTAGTCTTGGTTTTCGTCCTTTCCATATCTTCCACATATAATTTCGTTAATTTATTCCATTTGTTATACACAGAGTTTCTTGTTCAGTTGTTGTTTAGTTTGTTGCACATCGTCCCTAAAAAGAGAAATAATTCATTAGCTTATTGCCTACGTTCATTAATTTGTAAATTAGTACGTTTTCTTACTTGTTTTGTAGTCGTTTCCATTGTGTAGCGCAGTAGATTTCCACCCGTAAGCATTCCGTTCGTCTTCGTCCTCGCAGTTCACAAATATTATCCAGTCCTAGTCCATTCATCCATAAAAAGTCCCATTCATCCATAAAAAGTCCCATTCATGTTCTTTCCCATCGTCCTTCAATTATTTCCTTCGTCCTAGTCATCCAGTATCCCACGTATCCTGCTGAGGTCGGCCCAACTGTATATAAAAAAAAAAGAAAAGAAAAAAAAAACAAACACAAACTTTACACCCAATGTTTTGGAACGAAAATCGTATACTCTCCTAAAACAGCACCCATCCGCGCTAGAACTCCTTTCGAACTGGTTCATTCTCACATTAGTTTCACCGAATTCACCTTCTTTCACGGTAAAATTCACTATTTTCACTAGAATTCTGCTTCCCGATCACATTTCACTGTGTTGTATTTTGACGTTTCCCTTTTTGTTGATGACTTGGAATGTCTGATAGACCGGTATGAGTGCAGAATGAACTGAGCGATGAACTAATCAAAGCTCAGTCGGTTCATTTATGGTTTTGAATGCAAGGGGTGTATGAATGGTAATTTTGTGTTTATGTTTGTTTTAAAAATCTCTTGTAGAATTTTGTTTTCGGGTAAATCCCGGTGTTTAAAAATTCATTCAAGATGATAATTTTCGTTTCAGTACAACAGTTAGCGTTATCGCGCATAATTATCCGTGGCAGCAAGCTGTGTACAGAAACAGTTATTTTGATGAGAAGGATTGAATCTTGCGCGCTCGCTACGTGTTGGGCTTTAGATTGCAATTCCAACTCATCGGTCCGCGTCCACTTAGGTGGAAATTTTCGTGTACATTGTCTTCGTTAATCGGCAAAGAGTCCTGGTGTAGAAGATAATGTATCGTTTCGTGTCAGTTTTCGCGTGAGCTCACTCATAGTTTGTCGACGACTTTGAGTTGATGCCTTTTAAATGTTGTTCGTTTTCTGCTTGTTATTTTTTCGATTTTGCGTGCTTGAGGTCATCAACAACAACAACAATAATCCATTCTATGAATCACTTCCATTTGCTTTTTCCGTCCAAATCAAGTTACCGTCTTTTAAATTGTTGTGAGTAGTTCTATTTTGTTAATATTTAATTTCGCTGGAGACCGGAGACATAATGTCGTTGATGGTCAGTGGCAGACATATTCCGTAATAGAATATGTGCTGTAAACAGAGAGGGAGTCAACTTCGGTTGATGATGAATCTATATGACCCCGAATTTAAATACAACGTTATAGTACCTCGCACTTTGTAAATATGTAAATATAATCTGTGGTAGATTTAGGCCTACGAAAATTTGATTGGTAATTGTAATCTCCATTCCAATGCCAATCAAATTTTCGTACATTTAGTGGGGAATAATGTAACGAGCAGGTCGTTTCATGTTTATTTATTCAATTTATGTTACTCGTAATATCCGTTAGTTATTTAAATTAATTTAGCAATTTACCAAAACAGTTGAACCAGCCTAGAGCACAAATTCCAAATTCACTACATTAGCGTTCATTCTGTTCATGAGCGGCACTCTCAAGAAGCGCAAAACAAAATTGATTATGTGAGTTCCTACTGACGTGGTGAGCGGCCGTGGGAATTTATTGCCCATTAAAATTGATCAAATCTGCCGGGTGGCTTGTAGCACATGCTATCGCCCGCGTGCATCGACCCGTTGAGAATCCTTTCAGGTTGCAATGACCTTTGGCGTTTTCTTTCCACCCAAGATTTTGGGGCCGAACAGCGAGATGGATGATTGAAGCTGTTCGTGGAAAGAGACGCAAACATGCGCGAATATGATTATTTAGAGCGCGAGAGTAATTTTCGGAATCACGAAATTATCTTCGTGATGTCCGGTGATGCAATTGCAATTTGGCGGTTATTCTGAGGATTCCCAAGTTGATCAAGTTCACTTCGAACTGATCCGTGGAAGAGGCAGGAGTGGCCCAAAGTTCTCGCGCCGTGGTGTCTTATATAAGGTGACATGAAAATAGTCAATTAGTGAATCTTAACTAAAACAAGAATTCCTTTCCCATAGTTGTAGCTATCAGTAATTGTGCGTGCTATTGTGAAAAGGCGGTGTGTTCTCGTGTGTGGCTTTGTGCAATTGAAGGTAATTCGTGCTATTTGTAATATTTGTAATGTTAAATTAACACGTGAAACGTGTAACCAACTATTCCAAGGTTCTTGCCAAGCCGTTCGACCGTCCGCGACATCACAACCGAACTCCCAGTGGCCATTTCTGACCCCACTGTCAGGCTCAGAAGTTCTCCCGGGGCACGCCGGAAGAGGGACGCTTCCGTTTTCCACGCTCCCTAGGCAGGACGAACAGCAAGCGCATACGTTATTTCCGTTCCCCTAGTGACGACTAGGGAAACCTCGACGCACGTGTCGCGTCGCGCGCAAAGAAAGTCTCCGATGATCGAGTGAACCGACCGCCAACCAGCAGCAGAAAGGCAATCCGCCTACCCCGGCGGCAACAGAACTTCGTCGTCGTACGAGAGCGCAGCAGCGAGTTCACCGCCACCTCCTTTCCGTTCATCCGGCGGCGTCAGTATCGTCACCATGTAAAGGTCTGTGAGTACCCACCACCTATTATATTCATGCGCATGACGACAATTTAATTCACGCCGCAACATAGTTTCCGTTGCGTGGCGTGCACGGCCGTTTTTGTAAGACCGTGAAGCAAATTCCGTGAATCGAAAACCCATTGCGTTCGCCGAGGCGAACGAGAGATTCGAAATAGCACGTCATTAGAATGCACACCTAGCCAAAGCACACACGATAGGTAGACAGGGACCATAGAGCATGGGAACGGTTCAGAGAGTATAGGAAGAGCGAAGAGAGAAATGAACACTAGTGTAAGATAAATGTTGTGAATAAAGCTTGTATTTGTCGGGATAAAAGCTTGTCTTTTCGATGCGTAAGGTAGAAACATTTCAAGAGTAGCGTACGAGAAATGAGAAAGCGGACGGATAGATCCAGGCAATAAATGTTGGTCCCAATTAAGTGAAATGAGTTGAGTGTTTTTCATGTCACACGTGTCCCGTTTGTAGTTTTTGTTGTAGAAATTGTTTTACTGGGGAGGTTGGCTCCGAAACCAACCGGGCAACTTTTTAGTCGGACACGGGTCGGTTCGATTGGGAATTTCGGGATACTTGCCGGTGATGACAAAACCCCTTTTATATAATTCATCACTGGCCGATAATTATAATCTTGTTTTAGATAATTATACTCATAAACCGCATTAGTAGCGTTTCTTTTTTGTGGACAGTTTCAGTCAGCCATCTTACTTCCCGGACCAAATTTAAAAACTGAGCCTTCTTCCCCTGAAAGGTCTCAACGGTCGGGCAACCCAAATATTGGTGGATGGTCTCCCTCGGGAGTGGCGCTTAAGCCATCTCACTTTTAAGCCGGGAAGGTCAGTAAGGCTGACGGTTATAGTCGCCAGAAATTATTTCCGAAATGTCTTTGGGAATATTTTCAAAAATTCCTCTAGGAATTTCCTCTAAAATTAACCTAATCTTAAATGTCACCCAGAAGTTTATCCGGAAGCTCAACGACTACACTGGCATATGAGACAAACTAAAAGGTTTTTTTTAATCTTCTAATTAAATAAATATTCGTATTGAACGGTCACTATAAGAATGAGAAATATGACAATTACAGGTTCAAATTTGAAAATGACTAAAATCAATGTGGAACTGATATGCGATTATCCATTTGTGTCTGAGAAGTTGGAGGCATAATTGAGTCAAAAAAACCGGAGTGAGTTTGTCAATATGGTAAGAAAGCATTGCTCGAACTAGAGATGGTCGATGGTCGCCTTTGGATCCAGGCTCGTCAAGAAACAAAAACCAAACTGTTTAGGGAATTGGTCGATGATTTGTTTATTATGTTATTCGAGCTGAACAAATATTTAATTATTCAATACAGATGCTCTTGCTTAGTAAAATTGTCCATGGTTTTCATCGTACCCTTGCTTTGAAAATGTTTACTCGTATAATGAAACGAGATAAAAACTAGCAATTAGTAACTGCACTAATTGATTTTTTAACAATTGATTTAACAAGATTTTTGTTTTGGAATAATTTGAAGAAAACCCCTGCGTGGTTATTTGAAGTCATGATCTGTTCGAGCTGCAAGGAGTTTTTTCTATATGTCACGAGCAACCAATTGGAATACAGAAGAAGTCATCGTTGCCAGAAGTTGCCATCGCTGCTGTAAAACAGTGTAGTACCAGGAGTCACTCGATGAACTGCCGATAGCCGATCCCGATTAGGGAAAGGAAGTGAAGCTGCGACGGCCTTACCTCAAATAGAGCTGGATACAAAATCTGCAAAAAGATTTAGATTGAAACACAGCAGAATATCGCGGCTATGGCAGCTCCAGAAGCTGACGACCGGTGGCACTGCCTTTGCGAAAAAACGATGATTTCCACAACGCCGTTGAAGCTATCATTCTATCGAATCTATTCCGTTCACCGATGGGCAAAACGGAAATGATTCACAAAGTCGGTTGCGAAGGTTTTGCGTTTGGTACTGTATTTGCTCCACTTGACTCGCAACACTACCAAATCGACTAACGAATGAAAACAGAAAATATTTTGTTTTTCGCCTACTGCTTTTAATTGTCAAAATTCCTTTGGTAATAACTCGAAATTTTCCTTGACCGTTTTACTTAAGAACTGCATACTAGGCTTAAGGAAAAAAGTATAATCCTGTTCTCCGACGCGAAAAGCTTTTCAGCATCGATGCTGACGCTAACGGCCGCACGGACCGATTCATTTCACCGAAAAAAAAATGTGGATGTTCTGGAGAAAATGAAGTTTAAACTCCAAACCATTACGGCTGATGTCATGATGTTTGGCTTGGCGGCCACAACGGTTTGACACTGCCGCCTGTTTTCATTTATTTTGGGTTTAAAATTAATACCGAATTATTTATCGGTATTTTAAAGGAGTGCTTTTAAAGCGCTTTCCTGAAAATGAAGATTTGGTTGAAAGATTTGTGGCCCTCTAGTGGTCCGGATCTTAACCCGTTGGGTTATACGATTGGGGCGAATGTTTAAGCACGAGCCTGCAAACGATCGCACCCTTGTGTGAAGACCCTATTGTCAGCCCTAACATGCACTTCGCAGACGATGCTGGAGGACTCGGTTCGAAAGGGGTGTTTAAGCTCCGGCGTCGTCTTGAAGATATTATTAATAAAAATAGAGCACACATTCAGTAAATTTGTCTAAAAGGACCTTATAATGATAACTGAACTTGAAGATGTTGATATTATTGCTTGGAGCAGTTCAAATGGGATTTGAAAGAAATAGAACCAATTTTCGCATTATTTTTTGCTGCACCCTGTATTGTTTTCTTTTTTTTGTTTTATTTCTTTCTGCTTCTTTCTTTCTACTCATTTCTCTTTGTTACATCTTTTTTATTTCTTTTCCCTTCTTACTTCTTCCTTACTATGTCTGAAATTCGATTTATGCATATGCACAACATGTGATAGATTTTGTTCGAAAAAATTATAGGAGGTTAACCACTTCCTTCGGTGGGGTTTGATCCCACGAAACCAGTACACTAGACAGGTGCTTTCTCAATTAAACAACGAAGGACCTCCGCCGTCCTCCGCAGCTCAGCGGGTACTGATGAAACCAAATTTCCATGATGACCACGAGTATTTAGTATTGTCTAGCTCCTATACACTTGCTTCATCAGCAACTGCGTTCGATGTAAACTGCCACATTTGGTCGCCACTCTTTTGTTTTCTTCCACAGTTCTTGTATTTCACTACTCACTTTTAACTAATCACTACTTAGTACTTACTCCTCATCTCTCACTTCTCACTTCTCACTTTTCATCCGGCGTAATGATCCATCAACTTGAATAAATCTTTGTCCTAAAAATTGTTTACTGGCTTCAGGATTAGCTTAACGTACAGGATTTGCTTAACTTAGCTCAGCTTAACTAGATTGAGTGTTCACAATTATTATACATTTTTTTTCACTCAACCAGCGAATGACAGATTTAAAAACAGCTCTTTATGAAACGTTGCAAAATCTGTATATATCAATATAATCTTTGTATTGAAATCCTTAAGCTTAAATTTTTGATTTTCTTATTGAACAAAAGCAATTATTTCACTCCAAAAATAAACTTTCTGTAGAAGGCTCGGGACCCCTATCAATCAGCTCAAATAGACGAACTGAGCAAATTCCTGTATGTGTGTATGTATGTATGTATGTGTTACCTGCCGAAGCTACCCTACTTAGGTCGGGACAGTCCTCATGCATCTAGGAGTTTTTGGGACGACATATTGTCAGCTTCATAGGTTTCGCCAAACACACGCGATTCTATCGCTTGGTGACTGCGATTCTGTCGCCGTTAAATGGAACATTGCCTGTAGCGACTCAACGTTAGTATCGCGGCGACTAGTTGTCGTCGTCGCGGCGCTGGAATCGCTTAAGTCTGGGGGAGCCTTAATTAAAATAACTCGCTTAGATCAATTTACACAATAACGGCAATAATTTACACAATAACTCGCAACTATTTATGCATTTCTAGTTATATATGCAATTTATTGATTAATGATGTTGTTTAACAACATGAGCATGAGCATGAGCATGATTGACCGCCCACGGTTGCTACTTCGTTATTGCCAGGTCAGCTGTTATTACACAGAGAACCAACAGATGAAGTTTGGGACTAACATCATGTTCTATGTGTAAGAACTGGTGACCCAAAAATAAGCAATACCAGCGCCGGCCGTGTCCGAATGCAGGTCAATTAAGGAATGGGTAGGAAAATTTTGACATGATACTCGCTTTGATAGAAGCCGACGAGTCATCTGCACTTCCACGAGAAATTACTGGGATGGGGTAGGTATTGTGGCTGGGTTCGTTTTGGTAAACGGTATGCCGTGTATAGCGTGTAGTTTGATCAATTCGAATCGATACATAATCAAACGAACAATAATTATTTTAATTACCGACCGCACTAAGCAGTACAAAATTGTCGATGACCAACTGATCTCTCTTCTAACCGCACAAAGCAGAACAATATTTTCGATGACCAGCCGATCGTTCTGCTTACCGACGCGAACTGCATCTTCACTTTCTAGTTAATTTACTCACCCGCACAAAGCAGAACATTTCGTTGATCGGCCGATCGTTCTGCTAATCGCACAAAGCAGAACAAATTATGTCATGACCGGCCGATCGTTCTGCCTACTAAATAAATCACGACTGTATGTGACCTCTGAATGCTGAACATTTGTCTTTCATCAAGCAACAAACAAACATGATCTACTTTTTTCACTCAATTCTGCGTTGCGTTGTAACGGAGTATCTCGATAGCTAGTACTGATAGCTGTCATGTATATTCTTTAACTTTTTACCCCAATTGCTTATGGATTACTACAGGTAAACTTCGATATAACGTTCATTCGATTTAAAATTTGTACGTTATATCGAATTGTATGTTATATCGAAGCATGAGTAATCATCCTTATTTTGCACTACTTAAATGTTGTACTATCATGTACTTCATGGGCGATTTTTTTATATAAGGCTCAGCTAGCAGTGTGAAACAGCTTTTCTTGTAAACAATTCCTACAAACTTGTTCGTTACTAAGAAAAATAACCTGAAGAATTGAATTCTTCATTTTATATCTTAACATTTCCTGTGCTCATATGAGGCTAATAGGCACAGGAAACACAAGGCTTGCTTTTCGTTGCACCGTTTGAATAATTATTAATTCAATTAGTGGATTTAAACTAGGGCACGATGGGGCACGTGACTCGCCGAATTGAATATTTTTACTGAAATTATTTGATAAATATTTTTATTATCAAATTTATTTGAATTTCCGATGGAATTTCAAGAGAAGTTTCTGAATAAAAGTTTGGGGAAATGTAATAT
The DNA here is from genome assembly GCF_024139115.2 of Armigeres subalbatus. NCBI lineage: Eukaryota > Metazoa > Arthropoda > Insecta > Diptera > Culicidae > Armigeres > Armigeres subalbatus. The sequence goes on along the minus strand of NC_085139.1, from coordinate 47,537,065 downwards.
TTTTAATCGAAAATTTCTTTAATATTTTTTTCAGAGATTCCTTTAGGAATTCTTTTATTCAATAAAACCATACTTCTTCTTCTTATTGGCATTACATTCCCACACTGGGACAGAGCCGCCTCACAGCTTAGTGTTCATTAAGCACTTCCACAGTTATTAACTGCGAGGTTTCTAAGCCAAGTTACCATTTTCGCATTCGTATATCATGAGGCTAACACGATGATACTTTTATGCCCAGGGAAGTTGAGACAATTTCCAATCCGAAAATTGTCTAGACCGGCACCGGGAATCGAACCCAGCCACCCTCAGCATGGTCTTGCTTTGTAGCCGCGCGTCTTACCACACGGCTAAGGAGGGCCCCATAACCATACAAAATACCTGAATTCTATCCGATATTTTGTTGGTATACTTTCCAGATTTTTTATTACTTTCTTGAAGGTATTCCCAACAGAATATTTGAAGGAATTTTCAACGAAATAATCAAAGATTTCCTAAAGGGATTTCCTAACAAATTCCAATTTTTTTTGGTAAATATCTTGGCTGTGCATATGCTCAGTTGCCACACAGGCCGATTTGCCGAATAATATGCAATTAAATTCCAAATGGTATTTCCAAACTATTCCCTAAGGAATTCTTTAAAAAAAACGAAAGAATTCTCCGAAGGATTTTCCGATGGTACTGCCGAAAAACATTCGAAAGGAGTTTCCTCAGAAAAGTTTAAAGAAATTCTGGAAATTCTGAAGAAAATTCCAGAGAAATTTCTGAAAGAGTTGCTGGAAAAACTGAGGAATATCCTAAGTAATTTCCTGCAGAGAGTTCTGAAAGATTTGCTGGAGAAAGTTCTAAAGGAATTTCTGGAGGACTTTTTAGAAAACTTTTTTTTAGATTTTTTTAACTTCTTTTTTAAATTTAGAAATTAAGTTCAGCGCTAACAGGAATTCCTGAAGAAATTTCCTCAATTATTTGGAAAAAAATCTCCATAAGGATTTCCGGTGGAATTCCTGAAGGAACTCTTAAATAAATTCCTAAAAAAAAAATGAAAACAAATTTTAAAGCATCTTACGAAGAAATTCCTACGCGAATTTCCAGAACCTTAATAATTTTCCGATGGAATGTGTAAAGGAATTCCAGAATGAATCCCCAAAGGAATTTTCGAAAGAATATCCGAAAGAATTACCACAATATTTTCCGTAGATATTTCAAAAAGAGTTTCGGAAGGTATTTCCGAAGAATGTTTAAAAGGAATTCGTGGATATATTTCAAAATGAATGATTCGAATAATTTCCGAAAGAATGCCATGGAAAGTTCTGAATTTCGAAGGAACTCCTGAGGTAGATTCTAAAGTAATTGTTAAGATTCATTCTTTCAATTTTCGAAGAAACATTGAGGAGGAATTTAAAAATGATTTTTAGATTTATTCCCGAAGTTTTTTCGGAGGATTTTTAAAGAAATCCCTGGGGGAATTTCTGAAAGAAATCTTGAGACAATGCTCAAAGAAAATGTTGGAGAAATCTAAGAATATTGGAAGTTCCTTCAGGAGCTCAATTTGAAAATTCTTCAGGAATTTGTAATTATCGGGTACGTATGCCCTGCGCTATGCTGAGACTCCCTGAACCAAAGGCTTCAGGGTCGGCACGCTCACCTCAAGCAACTTGCGGGCAGGAAACTCTCGCAATCAAATGCAGGGAACACCACAGAGCTTCACTAACCGGCACTTTATTCATTTCTGTATTCACTCTCTTAAAGCTATTTAGCCGGCTAGCCTGTCTTTAGAGCCTACGGGCCCCTCTTCCTAGCAGCACTGCACCACTCCATATCTTTCCTTCCTCTTCTTCCTTTCTTCTTTCTGTGGCCGACGACCCGAAAGCGAGCAATTCTGTTCGCTGCGGACTTACCGGTGGTATCGCCGGGGTGGCTTGAGGATCTTCCTCGCTCCTTGCTTCGTTGCAACTTGACCAATAAGAATACCGATGGACTATCTTCGGAAATATTGCCGGATTAGGCCGACAACGGAACCAGGGAATGACGGCGGTTCTTGCTGAGGTTTTCAACCCAAAAACAGTGGGGTTGTCCTCAACGCCTTCTCTTGTTCCACACGCTTTCTTCTCTACATACTCTTCAACTTCCAACTTTGATAACTTTGTTTGCTTCGAAATACTTTGGAATAGTGACCGCATCCAAGGGTCATGACCTCCTTTTCCAGGTCAGTCACCTCGTCTCATAGTATCGAAACAATTACGCCACCCCTTAATGTCTTATCCAGCATTTCGCGCACGGTAATGGCTGCCGTTTTTTGACACTTGGCTGCCTAGAAAAGTGTCAAAAAACGGCAGCCATTACCGCGCGCGAAATGCTGAATTAATGAAAGTGCTTCTGGCCCTCTGGTGTTGGGTTGGAGGACTATGGTGAGTGTTTGGATTCGATCATATAGGGTAGTGGAGGCTAATCATTCCCTGCACTACTGCAGTTGCTGAAGTACTGGGAAAACCTGTATATAAAGACTGCCATTTACAAACAATTCACGCATTAGACTATATTTTTATGAAGTTCTCGGCAACACTCATCACATAACATAACCAACACTTAAAAATTCGTTTAGAAATTCTCCAGGAGTTACTTTGAATTTTATTTTAGATTTTTTGAGAAATTCCTGGAATAATTTCTAAAAGTATTGCTCAAAGAGTTTCCGAAGGGATTCTGGCAGGAATTTTCGGTGGTCTTAGGATTTCCTTGAAAGAAGTTAAAGAAAGATTAACGATGTATTGACCGAATGTCTAAGATAAATTCGGAAGGAATTCCTGAAAGAATTTTCGAAAGAATTTGAAGCCGAAGCAATTCCTCGAGCATTTTCCGAAAGAACAACTACTTGTGGCTATTTTCAAAGGAAATCCAGGAGAAATTCCAGATGGAACAATTCCAGAAGGAGTTCCTGAAGGAATTCCTGTCGAAATGTCGTAATTTCTTCGCAAATTCTATTTGTAGTTTCTTCCCAAATTCCTTTTGGAATTCCCTAAAAATGCATTCAGGAAACTCCTCGGAAATTCTTTTAGGAATTACTTCAATAATTCCATTGGAAATTCTTTAAAATATTCCTCCAGAAATTACTTTACGAATTGGTTCATGATTTGAATCAGACTTTTTTAAAGCATTGATACGGAAATTTTTTTTTGGAGCTCTTTTAGAATTTCCTACAGGAATTCCTCCACAAAATGCGCCAGAAATTATTTTGGGAGCTGCTATAGGAAATTCCTATAGGAATAATTAAAAAATATTCTGGTACACATTTCACGGGCAGCATGGACTATGTCCAAGGGCTTGACGATCCCTCCCCAGGCCATCTGCGAGTTGTGGGGCTTGCCTAGGATGTGGTGGGGTTTGACAGTGGGCCCTGTTAAACCTCTATAAAAAGCTGCATGTATCCGCAAGTAGGCCCCACCAAAGCGATCGTGTGCCGCTCAAAGCGCACAAGCCCAAGTCCTGGTGTTAGGTGGGACGCTAAACAGCCCTGACACGACGGCCCTCCGACGAGACAGGAGGTTTGCGCAGGCCCAATAAGCCGCCTAGAAAACCAATCATTACGAACAATATAAGAGATAATGCGACTCGATATAATCGGCAAAGACCTAGGCGACGAATACAGGATCACGATTGGAAGCTTGGAACATGGAATTGCAAGTCGCTAGGTTTCGCAGGTTGCGACAGGATGATCTACGATGAATTACATCCCCGCAACTTCGACGTCGTGGCGCTGCAGGAGATTTGCTGGACAGGACAGAAAGTGTGGAAAAGCGGGCATCGAGCGGCTACCTTCTCCCAAAGCTGTGGCACCACCAACGAGCTGGGAACCGGCTTCATAGTGCTGGGTAAGATGCGCCAACGCGTGATTGGGTGGCAGCCAATCAACGCAAGGATGTGCAAGCTGAGGATTAAAGGCCGTTTCTTCAACTATAGCATCATCAACGTGCACTGCCCACACGAAGGGAGACCCGACGACGAGAAAGAAGCGTTCTACGCACAGCTGGAGCAGACATACGATGGATGCCCACTGCGGGACGTTAAAATCGTCATCGGTGACATGAACGCACAGGTAGGAAGGGAGGAAATGTATAGACCGGTCATCGGACCGGATAGTCTGCACACCGTATCGAATGACAACGGCCAACGATGCATAAACTTCGCAGCCTCCCGCGGAATGGTAGTCCGAAGCACCTTCTTTCCCCGCAAAAGGCCACATGGAGATCACCTAACCAAGAAACGGAAAACCAAATCGACCACGTTCTAATCGACGGTAAATTCTTCTCCGACATCACGAACGACCGCACTTACCGCAGTGCGAATATTGAATCCGACCACTACCTCGTTGCAGTATGCCTGCGCTCAAAACTCTCGACGGTGTACAACACGCGTCGAAGTCGGACGCCGCGGCTTAACATTGGGCGGCTACAAGATGGTAGACCAGCCCAAGAATACGCGCAGCAGCTGGAAGTGGCACTTCCAACGGAAGAGCAGCTAGGCGCAGCGTCTCTTGAAGATGGCTGGAGAGATATTCGATCCGCCATTGGTAGCACCGCAACCGCTGCACTTGGCACGGTGCCACTGGATCAGAGAAACGACTGGTATGACGGCGAATGTGAGCAGTTAGTGGAAGAGAAGAATGCAGCATGGGCGAGATTGCTGCAACACCGCAGAAGGGCGAACGAGGCACGATATAAACAGGCGCGGAACAGACAAAACTTGATTTTCCGGAGGAAAAAGCGCCAGCAGGAAGATCGAGACCGTGAAGAAACGGAGCAACTGTACCGCGCTAATAACACACGAAAGTTCTATGAGAAGTTAAACCGTTCACGTAAGGGCCACGTGCCACAGCCTGATATGTGTAAGGACATAAACGGGAACCTTCTTACGAACGAGCGTGAGGTGATCCAAAGGTGGCGGCAGCACTACGAAGAACACCTGAATAGCGATATGGCAGACGAAGATGGCGGTATGGTGATAGACCTGGGAGAACGCGTGCAGGACATTATTTTACCGGCTCTGGATCTCCAGAAAATCCAGGAGGAGATTGGCCTGCTGAAGAACAACAAAGCCCCTGGGGTTGACCAACTACCAGGAGAGCTATTTAAACACGGTGGTGAGGCACTGGCTAGAGCTTTGCTTTAGGTCATTACCAAGATTTGGGAGGAGGAAGTTTTGCCGCAGGAGTGGATGGAAGGTGTCGTGTGTCCCATCTACAAAAAGGGCGATAAGCTGGATTGTAGCAACTACCGCGCAATCACATTGCTGAACGCCGCCTACAAGGTACTCTCCCAAATTTTATGCCGTCGACTAGCACCAACTGCAAGGGAGTTCGTGGGGCAGTACCAGGCGGGTTTTATGGGCGAACGCTCCACCACGGACCAGGTGTTCGCCATTCGCCAAGTACTGCAGAAATGCCGCGAATACAACGTGCCCACACATCATCTATTCATCGACTTCAAAGCCGCATATGATACAATCGATCGGGACCAGCTATGGCAGCTAATGCACGAACACGGTTTTCCGGATAAACTGATACGGTTGATCAAGGCGACGATGGATCGGGTGATGTGCGTAGTTCGAGTTTCAGGGGCATTCTCGAGTCCCTTCGAAACCCGCAGAGGATTACGGCAAGGTGATGGTCTTTCGTGTTTGCTATTCAACATCGCTTTGGAAGGGGTAATACGAAGAGCAGGGATTAACACGAGTGGTACAATTTTCAATAAGTCCGTCCAGCTATTTGGTTTCGCCGACGACATAGATATTATGGCACGTAACTTTGAGAAGATGGAGGAAGCCTACATCAGACTGAAGAGGGAAGCTAAGCGGATCGGACTAGTCATCAACACGTTGAAGACGAAGTACATGATAGGAAGAGGTTCAAGAGAAGACAATGTGAGCCACCCACCGCGAGTTTGCATCGGTGGTGACGAAATCGAGGTGGTAGAAGAATTTGTGTACTTGGGCTCACTGGTGACTGCCGAAAATGACACCAGCAGAGAAATTCGGAGACGCATAGTGGCTGGAAATCGTACGTACTTTGGACTCCGCAAGACGCTCCGATCGAATAGAGTTCGCCGCCGTACCAAACTGACAATCTACAAAACGCTAATTAGACCGGTAGTCCTCTACGGACACGAGACCTGGACGATGCTCGTGGAGGACCAACGCGCACTTGGAGTTTTCGAAAGGAAAGTGCTGCGTACCATCTATGGTGGGGTGCAGATGGCGGACGGTACGTGGAGGAGGCGAATGAACCACGAATTGCATCAGCTGTTGGGAGAACCATCCATCGTTCACACCGCGAAAATCGGACGACTGCGATGGGCCGGGCACGTAGCCAGAATGTCGGACAGTAACCCGGTGAAAATGGTTCTCGACAACGATCCGACGGGCACAAGAAGGCGAGGTGCGCAGCGGGCAAGGTGGATCGATCAGGTGGAAGATGACTTGCGGACCCTCCGTAGACTGCGTGGTTGGCGACGTGTAGCCATGGACCGAGCCGAATGGAGAAGACTCTTATACACCGCACAGGCCACTTCGGCCTTATTCTGATTAAATAATAATAACACATTTCAAGCCTGGATCTACACAATACCAATATTATTTTCGATATTGGCTGACTTAGACCTGAAAACAACTCGTCATTAATTCTGACTTTGACTAATATCAACTAGACATTTGTCCATAGCATATGCCTAAAACCTCATTAACTCAATATCATCCAATATCTCGAGAGAATTCTGAGGATAGTGCAAACTGGGGAAAACAGTAATTAATGCCTCTAGCTGATTAAATTAGACTCCATACAAGAATGTCATCCCTACATGAATGATCATAACAATTTAGTAAATTATTTTGTAATAACTACCCAAATTAAAATTATTTTTCAAAGTGTACGTTATAACGGGGGAAAATGTACGCTATATCGAGTGACGTTATATCGAGTGTACGTTATATCGGGGGTACGTTATATCGAAGATTACCTGTATTTGGGAATTAATAGCAACCCAATTGGAGGTCCAAAATGATAACTCATGAAAGCTACCATTCAGTGTTGGGAAAAACTCAAAATCTCAAAACTCATGGATGATTCAAATCAACCGTGAGTTAAAACGCATCAACTCAGCACCTAAAAACTCATGGCTGAGTTGAATCATCCATTTGAATCATCGTAAGTTTTCTTTTATTCTCCTACGTTAAAAACCGTTAATTGACGTTCGTCGCATAGAACAATGAATACTCTTGCTTGTGTAAACAATAAATTGCCAGCAAATTGGTTTTAAACGCTTTTTAGAGTGAAATGATTTTTTGGCAAATGAGTGAAATGATGCGTTTTGGGATGAAAAACTCAGCCGTGATGCAAATCTTTAAATTCACAAACGAGTTCGCTCTTGCGGGAGAGCTCGATGAGTGAGTTTTATGAATGATTTTACCAACACTGACCATTGCATTGACATCTATCTAAAGAGAGGCCAGCGACTCACCGACGCCCTCATAGATGTCAAGGGGTTGGATGGTTGGAAGGGAATATAGTTTAGGGGAGTATCATCATAAGCAAATGATATGGCAAGATTGAATACACGTTGGGAATGACCATGCTAAGAAATTTATGTCACTCCATTGATGATTTTGCTGGGATGGGGCGAAGCTATTAAACTTGCCCTGGCTAATAAGCCTAGGTTTAAGCGCCATTGTTCGCTCTCTGAAACGAGAAAAAAAGTTAAATATATTAAATCCCTTCCCCCTTTTTGTTTCTAATTGAAATTGTTAAGGTACATATATCAATATCTGTACATGTTTTTGTATTGAGCGAGAACCAAACATGTAACTCGACGCGTAGTCCATGATGAACATCACATCACCTCGAACATCCGCTCTAATGTACAAACTGAGAGAAAGAAAAACTTTATTTTAAACAACATGTAAAGACTACAACTTTCTGAAAACAAAAATTTCCTGACTCGACATAGAAACACCATTCATAATATATGCTAAATGCAACACACAAGCTTCTATGTAACCTATGGTTACCATGATTATTTTATTATCGTGTAGTTTTTTTTTGCAAAAATTAAACCAAGACCCTTGTCCTCGCAATTCCGTATTTAAATTTTGAAAAGCCATTCGAGCTTATCAAGGTATAGAACATGGAGTAAGTGACAATACACTCACAGAAATCTGAAACTTTTCAATGATTGGCCAGTCTGGCCTCCCTCTCCCACAAAAAATAAACCATTTGATGCAATAAGGGTGTTGATTTTTTTTAGTAAACACGTTATCTACTGAAAACGAAGCCGAAACCATTCAATCACTGAGTAAGTGAAGTAGAAATTTCCTTCCTTGCCTTGGAAAATTGTCCCATTATTTGCTGTTGAAAGAGATCCCAAATAATGCGCCTGTGATTTTTTTATATTAGTTATGAAACATCAAATAAAAGAAAATAACTGGATCCTAGCAATTTCTTAGAAGGCCACATTTCTGACCACCATTAGCAGCTTGGGGAAACCGCCATAAGTCGTCATCAGTGTCATCCACAGGGAAATGCTCCTCGAAACAACACTAATCACCGGAGAAAGTCAGCTCGCATTTCATGTGCATGGTTCCCTCACACGGTTTCCTCCGATATATCGCTTATAGTCACTTATCACTCTGTTCGGCGTGTGCAGTTAACTGGATATTTCCAATGCAGGATCCTTTTTAGCTTCCTTTACATTCCTCGCACATTGTATTTCTGTCGTACTTATTACAACCATTTTTTGTACCTTCTCTAGCCACAAATCTGAAGCCCTCCGGCAAAAAAGTTGAATGTTTTTGAAAAGTTTCTGGCGAGGAATCAATACCACCTTGCAGAATAAGATGTCGGACTCCTTTGTACCAAGTCCACACACGTTTACTGGAATGTTTAGTAACAGCATCCCTATCCCGTACCTCGTCGTGATCAAAATTTCCATTTGTTTTGGTGCGCGCTACAAACACAGGAAGGAAACGATGTGATTCAACTCACAATAAATTCGCATGTGTGTTGTGGCGATTCTCAACAATTTCCTGAAGTTCTTGAGGCTGATAATGCCATCATGATCCACTAACTCTGACTTTCAACTGCTCCAGAACGGAAATTTGGTGAACAAATTCCGGTATATATATTATTAATATACATTATAAACTATATGAAAATAGCGAAAAAAAAATTAAATAATTACCAGGGCACCCGATTGAAGCGATTTGGAAAGGAAGAGTGGAATCGCCAACTTCCTATTGTTAACATCTCGTGGATAAAGGGCGGGCTCTTCTCCCCATATATTGGGTCAATCTGTGAAACGAGGGCTAAGTTATATTATTGTATGTACGAACTTTCTTCTGGAACGAGATTCTCTATTCATCCCGTGGATTCGCATAAGTGTCTCTGCTTATGGAACCACCCCACCCATTTTTGGCCCTTCATACAGTAGTTTGATGAAATACAAACAATAATATAATCATGATCAAACCGTTTGTCAGATATGGCCAGTACTATCGGCAGGTGCCTTGCTACAATAGATGGTAGTATCATCATCATCATCATCATCTATTCTTCAAAATCATGAAGTTTATAGTTATTGGAGTAGCCATCGACAATCTCTAATAAAGACATAAAAAAGTCGGTACAATGGAAAATTTGTGGTTGAGTACCCAAGAACTGAACTAATTATAAGAATGTAAGACACATTCCACCAACAAGGAAGCTACGTGGTCCATATGCTACGGATTCCCTCAGTTTCATTCGTATTTACTGGTGTTGAGATCGTAGCTATTACATAAAATGGGCTGGACTAATTTGCGGCATTGCCGTTCCAGTTGATCTGTATCGACCGCGGCAAGGTGCTAATAAATTCTTCAACAGAAAACATGCGCATTGAGATGAAAGTATGAGGCCCGTAAAACTCGATATTATTGCAGACGATTCACTTTTGCGGTGCGGTCTACTTGTGAACAATCTCGTTCGGCTTCTTGCTTGTCAAAAACCACGCTCTCTGGATGGCCTCGACCTGACCACAATGCCACAAAGTTCAACGGAAACGTTCCAGTAAGTGGCATCATTTCACATTTTAATGCTAAATTATTCATTATTTGCATAATAACAGACGATAATGACCACATTTTCCACATCTCTCGATCCCGGCCTTTTGCCAAATGGTCCACACCACCGAAGCACTCGGAAAACATTGTGTTTGTTGGGTTGCCCTGCGGTGGGATGACTTCCATTGCTGCTGGTGACGCTGTGACTTCTTCACCCTGAATATTAAAATAAACCCTCGAATCGAAGGAAACACCAAGGCCACAGCAAAAATGAGCTCACAACAAATTCTCCCTCGCACACTGGGGCAAAACATTGCGAGTGCTGGATGAAACCCCTAGCCCTTTAGAATCTTTAGATTTTTTCCATATCTGGCAAGCTATCACGGGCTCATTTAAAAAAAGCCAATGGTTTGCTCCAAAGTGCTTCGCTCCTTCCTCAGAGCAGCACAATCCTTCACAAGGAATGGAGAAAGCAGAGCATCGTCGAAATTGATCCTGAAAGTGTTTTCATGTTGTTTTTCTCGCCTATTCACTTTTCATTCTTGGAAATTTATGCAAAATCATTCCTCAAATAAACGAGCGCACCAACCAACCAACCAACCAACAATGGAAGGCAACGCAACGGCTTCAGGTTCAGAGAATGACCGTGCGCTCTCGAGCCGACAGACGATATCGGAGGTGCCAAAAGTGTTGTTCGATTATGATTGCCCTTTTTGTGTATAAAGTTTGTGCGACCTATTTTACGGGGCTTCCGAGAATGCGTCATATTTTTTTTTCAGCAGCGATAACATTTGTCGATAGTTTCAAATTACAAGAATAACCAAACATAGACCTTTTGAGGCCGATTGCGATCGGATTTTGTTTTTGAGCCTTGGACAGGTGAACGGTGCGAAACTAGCTATTATTCAAGAGTTTGATATTTCTCCCTTGATCAGATTTGTTATCGAGATCATTAATATTTCGTAAAATAATGTTTTTCAATTCAATCCTTTGAAAAAAAAACTCAACACATAGCCGCAACATTAAATAAGCGATTTCAAGGATTCATTGACCCATTGAATAAGCCGGAACCGACGAACCGCCACAATCGACCGCATCGGAATTACTCACATCCCGCTTAAAGGGCCACATTCCAATGCCTATCCGGCCGGCCTTGCCTCGTTAGTGCACCGCATCACCCGCGTTGAATGACGGCAGTTGCATTGCGAATATCAAAGGGAGGGTTTTCACTCGCCCATTTCAGTCGCATTCGATGATCCACGTGACCATAAACCACACACCTTGCGAGACGGATGGATGGCCAAAGTTATTGCCTATCGCAAATTGGTCATTATCCGGAAAGGCGACCACACGGTACTCCAGAAAGCGGATGCAGCCACGACCAAAGCTTTTCATCACTCCGGTTCGGCGAGATGACACTACGGCATGATGATCCAAAATGTTCAATTGAAATGAGGTTATGAAACTTTTCATTCATTATAATAAATTTTGTATATTATCGTCATCATACGTCATTTTAGAGATTAGATTTCTAGCATTTGAAAATTGCCATTATTTGTTAAACACACTAATCGAGTAGAACTACAGCATGTTCTACATTATTCTGCCTGATTCTTATGTGTTGTCTTGACCAATATTCGAAATTTTTGCAACGAAAGTCTTTTGTTGTATCTTATCCCTTCAAATTAAATTCATAAAAGTCCTTATTTCATCCCTATTGGAATCACTGTGATTGGACTTTGGTGTGGTTGCGCCGTTTTTTTTTTCGAGATGAAGTCGTAACCGTAATTTGCGAAAAAGATGTGCCGCCAAGCGAGAACACGCGGAATTGCTTTGTGGTTCTAAAGTCCCATTTCATTGGCCTTATTACGTACATACACCAGTTCCAGTAGAGTGGGAGAAAGACCGCGCGTGTTCAAAATGCCACCAACAGCGTTTCGAGCTCGAGATGCCTAGGTTGGCTTCCGAGCGGCAATGATTTATGGAACAGCGCTACCTGAAAACACCATCGCATCGTGGGCAGCAGCAGCAGAATGGCAGAAATAACACAAAAACACCTTTCGTGGCTTGGTTTGCGTCGTTGTGGTGCTCGAAATATTGACAAATTGATTACTAGTTCTGGTTCAGCGCAGTTTCGATCCGGCCGTGGACGACGGCGTTCCGAGAATTTGCGGTTTACGGCGAGATGAGGGTGCTTATCTCTAGGGTTCTATCGGGAGTTTTCACACCTTATAAAGTTGATAGTCAACGGTAGTATGGATTTGCAGCTGACTGCTGCTGACGTCCTAGATGAATATATAGAAAAGATAACAGTTTGCACCTGCACAATGGGCTTGGCTCTTTCGCTCAGGTTCATATACCTGATGTATATCATTGGCCCACATCCTAATCCTTGATGGATGGACGAAGTAAATTATTGAGTGTGAAATTGGATCTCATAACCAGGTTATAGTCATTATCGGATTGAACAAATCTATATCTGTAGCTATAATTCAACTTTCTGAAATCTTTATAAAGGATAAACTGTAAAGATGCATACACTGCCAACATTTGTTTGGAATGTTTGCACTACATGGGCAAGCGCATTTGATAAAAAATACTTAGCGCCGAGGAAGAGAAGGTGTGCGCCGTCGCCGACATTTTTTCATCGGATCGTTGCCGTTTAAAATTTGTTACGACGGTGGTCTATAATTTTATACGTCGATTCAAATTTGAAGAAGTCCGGAAAACTTCCCGAGGAAATTCCGAAGTTTCAGTGCAATTTCCGTAGATTTTTACAATTGATCCCTAGAACATCACGTTAGAATTCCAGACAAATGAAAATGCAAATGATTTCCTTAAAAATTCCATACAATTTTATGTTGAAATTTTGAAATACTTTCCATGAAAAATAAGAAAAACTTCTAGTGTAAATTTCGAAGGATTTCCCGTTGAAATCCGAAAAAAGTCTCATTGTAATAGAATTTTTGAACGGAGAAAAGTCGTTTGCCAGAAAGCCATTTGTCCCAAGGCCACAACCCATCAAACATTGGAGGTGCATTTGACCAAATATAGTCCTCTGTAGCTTATATAGCTAAAATTGTTTGTTGGTAAGGTTGAAAGTTGTTTGTCCTAATATTACAGAGAACATCTTGATTCGTGTAGCTGTGTAAAGCTTGTTCTGGTCATTTTAAAGTAAGTCGTTATGCCTCCGTTGCACGGTGATAGTGTGATGGACATTTGCCGTATTTAGCGCTAGTGTTCATTCCGATTTGTCACTAGATGATAGCCCCACCTTGTTTATATAGTGTACGACAACGCCATCGCTTGGTGAGATTGATTTTGAATGTCGGGCATTCTGTGTTGACAGTGCTGATGAGCAATTCCAACAAAATTGTGTATGTCTAAAATTATTTTGCCGAAAATATCATCCGGTCGAACAGTTCTTTTTGCTGAAAAAAGAAAGGTTGGCCGAAAAGCTCAGATATTTGGCTGAAAGTGTCATTCGGCAGTATTGGTAATATTGCCAACAAAAAAAGCCATTCACCCAAATAGGCCATTTGGCAGAAAATTTCGTTTGGCCGAAATAGTTGTTTTGCAGCAAGGATATTTTCGGGCCTATTGACTTTCTTCCAAACGAATATTTCTACCAAACGACATTTTCGGTCGACATTTGGTCGAGGTTAGGGAATACAATTATACAATAGGAAAGGAAGGGAATTTAGGGTGCTTAATTAATTACAATGCTGATGTTTACACAGTTGAAATCCTTGGCAATGTTTCAAATCTGTAACGAGTCAAACTTTTTTTTGGGAGACAATGATGAGAGGAAGACATACGGGAGGGATTAGCGACAGATATTGAGATGTACAACAAGAGGAAGACATGCTTAAGGAAATACGACAGCAAAGGGATGGATGGACGACGATTATAATCTAACATCAGCAACTTTCAAAAATTGGTGGACAAGGGACATGTATTCGAGATCAAGACCCGCCAACACTTCCCTAATAGGCTTTGGTTGCTTTCCTCGGACCCGAAGATGTTCAGTTAGTGCGGATCTGGGGCCACGATGCTCCTCGCACGCCCACACGACATGGTCAATATCCTGATAATCTGCGCCGCAAACACAGAGATTGTATTCTGAGAGCCCCACTCGAAAGAGATGTGCATTTAAAGAGTAGTGATTGGACATTAGACGGCACATGGTTCGAATGAAGTCTCGTCCCAATTTCAATTTTTTGAACCATGGCCGTTTCGACACCTGTTGGCGAATTGAATACAGCCATCTGCCCATCTCCCCATTTGTCCATTTTTGTTGCCAACTAATCAAGGTCTCCTGACGAACTAATGAGAAAAATTCATCGAAGGTGATTTGTCGATCGTAAATATCACCTTCCATAGCGCCCACCTTAGCCAGAGAGTCCGCTTTCTCATTTCCCGGGATCGAGCAATAAGAAGGGACCCAAGCCGTGGTGATTGTGTAAGACCGTTGTGATAAAGCACTCAAAGCTTTCCGTATCCCATTCATGAGATACGCTGAGTGCTTAACCGCTTTCACTGACCGAACAGCCTCCAAGGAAATCAGACTGTCGGTGAAGATGAAAAAGTGGTCAGGAGGTAGGGATGCGATCTGCTCGAGAGAATAGTGTATAGCTGCTAGCTCAGCAGTATACACGGAGCTAGGCTCTTTGAGCTTAAAGTAGGCGCTATGAAAAACGTTAAAAACACCGAAACCAGTGGAGTAATCCATTTTTTACCCGTCTGTGCAAAAGCTTCTCTCCTCGCTGGCGTGCCCGTATTTGCTTGCAAATAATGGAGGTATGACCTCCGGACGAAGGAAGTCTAGTATTCCATGAAACTGTTTCATGGACAGATCAAAAATTACAGAGGAACTGAAGGAGTCTAAGAAGTTAGCACGATTGGTATCTACCGAAGAAGGGCTTACCGCCAGCGTTATGTACCAGTGGTAAATACTCATGAAACGAGAATGACGGTTTTGTTCGAGCAGCTTCTCGAAGTTGTCAATGACCAATGGATTAAGAACCTCACAGCGGATGAGGAACCGGAGCGATAATTCCGCGAAA
Organism: Armigeres subalbatus; assembly: GCF_024139115.2. NCBI lineage: Eukaryota > Metazoa > Arthropoda > Insecta > Diptera > Culicidae > Armigeres > Armigeres subalbatus. The sequence continues at coordinate 47,521,925 of NC_085139.1, read as the reverse complement.
CGATCTGTCAGAGGCAGTACTCCCGCGAGTACTAGGTCAAATAACTTTCAAAGGCGCAAAATGATGAATCTTCTTGAATCTGGGATATCGAAAGAGGAAGCTCGGAGGAAAGTACTTTCGAATGATGCCCATGAGACCAAACGAATTGTTAAACGAACTAGGGACTGTGACCATAGCAGCAGTGGTGAAAAACCAGGTACTAAAAGATCAAAAACTCACGTCTGCCCAAAGGAACGTGCTGGTTTATCTAACTTTGACAGACAAGCTACGTCCAAGAGGGATTCTGATCTGAGTGGATATAGGCCTAAGGAAACGTGGGTAGGGCAAAAATTGGACTATCAAATCTATATAATACTTCCATGGAATTTCAGCGACTTTCCGGATATCCTCTCGGATTTCGAAGATTTTTTCGGACGTCCTCAGATAAGTTATAAAATTATGACTATTAACACAATTATTGGATGGTTTTAAGGAATTGAATTTCGAATTTGAAATTGGATTTCAGAAATCTCAAGAGTAATGTTACTCCGTGTTTCGGACTTTTTGTTTCTGACTTCTAAGATTTCATGCAAACGTAGGTATATTTGTGGTTCCTACAGATTCCAATCTCTTAGAAGTTATCAAAGTTCTTTTTCTCAAAGGCTTGCTTCCAGACATCCGGATGTGCTACAATCATCATAAACTGCTTCATATTAGCATATTTCTGCGATTCTTCTCCCATATCCTTGTTTAGTTTCTCAATTTTGGAGACGAGCTCGGCAGTCTAGTGGCTACCGTTTCTGTCTTATAGACAGGAGGTCTGTCAAAGACTACATCACTTTTCTAAGTGAATCGTCGATCTACTTCTGTTCATACAGTGGGTCCAAAAAGTATTCGTTTTTTTTATTTTTTATTTGAGTGATTTTTAAGTAAGGTACAAAGTTCATCACTACACAAAAAGTATTCGTCTAGTTGCATATACTTTAGTAAAATGTAAAACTTAGGCGAGTTAGAAGTGAAATCAAAAAACTTTCTTCTAAATTTGGTAGAAAACTTATCAACACATGATTATTATTCAAAAACAAATAGAAATTTCAATTACTTTGTCTGGTATGTAGAGAATATCTAAATTTCGTCAATTTTGCTCACTCAAAAAGTATTCGTCTATTCAGAAAATAATCGAGTGAAACACGAATATAATAGTTTTATTCGCATGTAGTTACACTAGCACACTCTAGTGATGTCAAGCAACATTTTTGTCAACATTCAATGACAGATCAAATAATGTTTTTGTTTTGTTTGAACTTGGCACGGGAAATAGAAGCACCATGGGTGGGAAAAGTAAAAAGATGAGTTCAAATGATAAAAAAAACTTATTCTATGCCTGCATAATTAGTGCAAGTTGACTTATGACTTTGCAAGAAATGTGGGTAGACCAAGGGTAGCAAGAATTCAACCATTTAATTGGTGATTGATCGCATCAGCGCCAAAAAATCTATCAAAACTAATAACAGAGTGGTCGTCAGCGATGGTAGACTGATAACGATGAGCGATTTATTGTGCGGAAAATAGAAAAAAATCCTTAAAAACGAGTTCACCCATATAGGCAAGTGAGTTGGAGAGAAGAAGTGCTTAGATATGAACCAATACGAACAGAAATACCTGTGAAAAGTATGAGTATAATGGGCGAGTATCACGAAGAAAATTCAAGTGAGCCATCAAATTATCAAAAACAGCTTGATTTCCGCTAATAATATCGCTGGAAAAAGGATGACTTTCGGAATCAAGTCATGCTGTCTGACGAAAGCAAGTATAGCATATTTGGATCAAATGGCCGATGTATGGTATGGCGGAAAAGGAATATTGAGATCCAGCCACAGAATCTCTTTTGAGCAGTAAAGCATGGTGGGGACTCCGTCATGGTCTCTGAGGTGCTTGAGCGCAACCGGTGTGGGAAAATTTCACATTATTGAAGGAATTATGTATCACAAAATGTTCATCCGCATTTTGAAAGAAAATTTGAACGCCAGTGCTGAGAAATTAGACTTACAGGGAACATACATCTTACGGGGTGATAATTATCTCAAGCACACAGCCCAAAGCACTAAGCTGTAGCTACTCTATAATATTGCAATCAACTCAAAACGCCTCCTCAGATACCAGAAATAAATCCAATTTAACTCCATTGGAAGGTTCTGGACGACAAACTTTTCGTGAAATTCGTGAAAGTCATATTTCGAACAACAACGAATTTAAATTAGTGTTGAAAGAAAAATGGAAGAATATTCCGTCCCCCATTACGGCTAATTTGGTCAGTTCCATGCCACAAGAACTACAGCCCGTCATAGATATACAGGGGAATCCAACGAAATATTGAATTCCATTCTACAACTCCTGTTTTCGGTTCAAAAGCGCGCCAAACCTGACTAGACGAATACTTTTTGAGCCCGTATTTAATGAATTGTTATGTTTTGTTACCTTTGTTTATGTTATTGTTTTATTTTTCTGTTTGATTTTTAACAATAAAGATGAATTGATTAATTTACTACACAATGTAATCGATAGTTTAATTTTTTTGAGCTTACTAGAGTCTATCTTTGACATTTTCTAGAAAACATACAGCTAGACGAATACTTTTTGGACTCACTGTATACCTTACCAAGTTAAAGGAATTTTCTTCCGTGGTATTATAGGGATGCAGAGGTTTTCTCGGTCTCTAGTAGCAACAACAACTGCACACTAACACTCATCTTCTTTGGTAGTGATTACCAACCTTTATTCAGCGCAATTTATACCATTTCTGACCAGTCACGGAGAAGCTACCATTTTCAAGCACAGTTATTCTTAGCTAAGTTAAGCTGAGCTACATCCTTGTTTAGATATTCGCTGAGCCTCCCTGGACTAGCAGAAATAATTACGTACTTCCAGATAATTTTCAACAATTTTATAGAAGAACAGAAACTATTAAAAATCTCAATACTTCTTGGAAAATCTCAATACATCATTGAGCCCATTTTTGGAATGGAAAGAATTCCTCATAGTCTCGGAGAAGCCTTTCGGAATAGATTTTTTTCTAATTTACAATCTCGGAAACCTCCACGATTGTCGGTTTAACCTCTGATAAACTTTAAAACCTCATACTTAGGAACGTTTCAATGATATTTTTTTTTCTAGATCTAGAAATTGAAATAGTATTGATACTGTTAGATCTTTTAGTTATCCATATGGTATGTTCTGACCATAATCATGGGTAGGACAATGTTTCGACTGTACTACCCAGGTATTTTCATGCGTAGGACATGTCCTACTTGTCCCACCCACTCCCGGCGCCACTTTCAGAAACAATCTTGCCAGCGATACAAAAGAAGGACCGAGTGGAGCCAATGCGGAGGCCCCTTCAAAACGTTCTGACGCTGATGCTGATGAAAGTTGATGGGAGAAAACTGTCAACAATCGACGCACAACAACAAAGGACAGGACGGGTTTAGCGCTCCTCCAAAAGGTTACCAGGAGCCGTTAGAAATGAAACCAATTAAGTTTTTGTAAGTGAATCTCCACCATTCTAAAGGCGATTTAGCCGTACTGTGTCGGAGATTCATGAAAGAAGAGTTAGATATGGATCCAATACAAGAGCCATGGTCCAATAAAGAAAAAAAAAATGGTGTTAAAACTCATTAAAACTGCAGTTCTCGTCAATAGAACAATGAAATGCTGTACTCTTACAGAATTTATTAAATGAGACATTGTTGCGGTCATGGTCGAGGTACCAACCATCAGAGGGAGCATGGACGTCGTAGTGGCTTCTGCTTACTTCCCTGGTGATGTTCCTGTGGTTCCACCTCCTGAAATCGCATCTTTTGTCAACTACTGTCGAGAAATTAAGAAGTCCTTCATCATCGCTTGCAACGCCAACGCTCATCACACTGTGTGCACTGACATCAATAAACGAGGAGAGTGTCTTTTAGAGTATCTGTCATCTAGTTATATTGATATATTCAACACAAGCGATAAACCAACTTTTTCAAACGCAATAAGAGAAGAAGTTTTAGATTTGACATTGTGCAACTCTGCAATTCCAGAGAACATTCAGAATTGACATGTCTAAGATTTCATAAACACATAATTTTTCAATTGGGTGAAGGCGAATTAGCGCCAACAACATTTCGTGATCCAAAAAAGAGCAATGGGTAATGTTTTCAACATAAACGCGAGTAGACGTAGGACTTGTATAAACGTAACGTATTTACATTTAACTTCTAACTTTTGGATCTATGGAGTTTGATTATAGGTATTGATATTCGAAAAGTCAACTTCCATGCTGTGTAGAATTATTAGCAATTTGTTTATTCAAAACTTCTGGAAATAAAACTAATAATTAAATACATAATTAGAATTGCTTTGTTTCTAACTATTCAGCCCTCAAGCAAATGTAGGGCATTTAGGGGGAATGACGGCTTTGGCAGGTTTCGTTCTATTATTGGCAGGGGATTTTTTATGACTGACTAGGCTCAAATTTGGCCTAAACATTCTTTGCATATCAAAGAATATTGTGGCCAAATTTCATAAAATTTGGTCGACGACTGATTGTGCATCTTTAATTGCTAATGCCTTTTGCAAACAAATGGAAGTAATTATTTTAATCAAATTTTTATTTTCATCAGTGGAGATGATTTTGTTTGCTGGGGAATCAGAACTGTTATAGTATAACCATGGTTTTAATGTACGTGTCGTTTAGTACCAAGCACAACTTAACATATGGTCAGTCATATAACATGACTTGTACCCATCCCTGGATCATGTGGATTATGAAACCAATCACCTAGATGAGAAGATCAAATCTCTCTATTTATATTCTTCTTCATCCACCACCGCTGCCCTCGCTGCTTCAGCCATCATCGGCCTCTAGCCGTGAACTCCGAGCGATACGATGGGCGATTGCATCCATCGCAACCGACACCACTGCATCCGATCATCATCAAGCACAGAATGACAAAAAATGCGCCCACTTCTTTCATGCATATTCGCAGACCCACCGGCAGTTCTACCGCTGGTGACTGCATGCTGTCGCTGTGTAGGTAAACACAGCGAACGAACGAACGAAACGAAAAAATGCGCGAGCAAAAAGCACGTCAGTACGCGCTGCTGTCACAAATTGTAATGACTCGCACACGTCAGGTACTGCTTCTTTTATACACAAAGAAAATCTTCCGGTAGACCCGAATGCCCGTGACATACCGCATTCTGATGTCCGTGTTAGGAATGCACTGGTTTGGTTACATATGAAATTTTTGCTGGATTTGGCAAGAATTAAAATTTTAAATAGCTTATCGTTAATAATCTTAAGTTTCAATGAAATAGGCAAATTGCTGGAGAGTGTCCGAGTCGATTGATATATAAATCCTAAAAATCCATCGAAAGATAAAGGCGCTAGTAACGTTCAAAATCTTCCCTTCCAGCGTAACGCTTTCGATTTCCAGAAATCTAAATGACACCCAGTATAGTAAAGAAAGACGTAAGTCTCACGTCAAAATACAAACTGGGATCAGTATGCACAACTCTTGAGATCCGATCCGAATCCGAATCATATTCGCAGCTGTCCTATCAAGCGCTCGTCTTCGAACAGGGACGTGCCATGGTGGAAAAACTGCAAACTGCAACGCTTTAGGAAAACAGCTCGTAAGTTGTTCAACAGGGCAAAACGCACCTCAGATTGGGTACGATATAGATAAACCCTTACTTACTTGATACTTGATGGGCTACAGCTCTTCAATGAACCTACGCCGAATGGAGTATCCTTCTCCACTGGACTCGATCCTGGGCCAATCGCTTCCAGTCGCCCTGAACATTGAGCGCCCTCAGATCCTCTTCAACTGCGAAAAGCCATCGTGTACGCGGCCTTCCACGAAGCCTGCGGCCTCTTCCGGGTTTCTCTACTAAATATCATCTTCGCTTGACGTTCTTCCGGCATACGAACAACGTGACCAGTTCACCGTAGTCTGCCGTGTTATATAAGCTTAATAATACCCAGCCCTTTACACACCTGGTACAATTCGTGATTCATGCACCTTATGCTCAAACAATCCGAAAGCTCTCCGATCAGCCTCCTTTAACGTCCATGTCTCATGGCCGTATAAAGCCACCGGAAGAATCAGAGTAGTATACAGCGCGAATTTTGTTTTCGTTTGCAGACTACGGGACTAAAGCTGGTTACGAAGTCCGTAATAACCCCTATTTGCAGCTGCAATACGCCTTTTCACCTCGCGGGTAACATCATTATCGCACGTCACTAATGTTCCAAGATACACAAATTCTTCCACCACTTCAAATTTTTCACCATCCAGTACTATTTCGCTACCACAACCACTAATGAACCCACGTTGATTTCCAGCGACCATGTACTTCGTTTTGCTGGTATTGATCGTGAGTCCAATCATCGCTGTCTCCCTCTTAAAAGGCACAAAAGCCTCTTCCACGGCACGGTGATCAATCCCGATATTATCGATGTCGTCCGCAAATCCCAGGAGCATATGTGATCTTGTGATAATGGTACCACTTCTTTTGCACACCAGCTCTCCTTATCGCTCCCACGAGCGCTATATTAAACAGTAGATTCATGAGTGCATCACCCTGCTTTAATCCATCTAAGGTAACAAATGACGTCGATATTTCATCCGCAACCCTTACACTTGATTTCGATCCGTCCAACGTTATACGAATCAGCCGTATCAGTTTCGCCGGAAAACCATGTTCAAGAATAATTTGCCATAATTCATTCCGTTTCACTGAATCGTACGCCGGCTTGAAATCAATAAACAGATGATGTGTCTGCAAGTTATACTCCCGGAATTTATCAAGGATTTGTCTCAGGGTAAACATTTGATACGTCAGCCGATGGCTGGTCCTTCCCCGCAGCCTTATTGTTTTTCAGCTCTTCAACAGCTTTTTTAACCTCATCTAGTGTAGGCAACTCCACAGGGACAGTGATTTTTTTTCTCTTGATTGCGTATAGCATTAAATTCGGCTGGTACTACACCCAGAAGTTTTCCTGGTTTATATTCGTATACCACCGGATATATTTACTCACATGTATAGCAAAGTGCGCGTGTGTACTATCGAAATGTGCGGTTGTTCATGTATAGTAAATAAATAAGCGGCAATCAGTGCAGAACTGTATATAATGTAAAATTTGAAATTAAAGAAAGTGGTTTCGTGGAGAGTGCGGTTGAAAATGTGTTACATTGCTATTCGGTTGACATTCATATTATCCAGTCTTTTCCGGAACTCATGAAATCTGGCTTGATGGATGGAGAAGAACTTGAAAGATGGAGAACTTTGATGAACGACGCAGAGATTTGCCGTAGTCTGGAATCATTGAGTATCATTTAAATTTTATTTGTTTACTATATTCTATATAAGTATCTATCGATTATTATTTAGTGTAATTTATGATGATAATCATTTTGGGTACTAGTAATTTACGAAACCATATCAAAATTTAATTTTTAATTTTAAGGACCGAGTGATTATTCTCTATACAGTTTGTTTAAGAGTATTGAAACAGTGCCCTTTATCACCCCCATTTAGCGCATTGCCATCTTCGATGAAAGTTCTTCTTAAATTTATAGTATATACAAATCCAAAACATGTCACATGACAAATTAAAAGAAATCTTCAAATTAGTTTGTTTGATATTCTTCATTTCTGTGAATTTTGAAATGTTACGTTATATTAGACTTAGACATATTGTTAAATTCAATTTTTCATACAAAGACCCATATTTTTCAATATTTGATACTTCCTGCTTTGTCTCATCTTTTCAGTTTCAAGAATTTCATTTTTCAATATTTGAACTGTTCCCAATTTCTGAGCATTTGAAGATATTGAAGCACTAACAGCTACCGGATTTTCCACAGCCGCTAACCCCATGAGAACATTTCCTCATCAAATCAGCCATAGTTGGGCCAAGAATGAAAGCAAAGGAGGATAGGAAATGCAAAATTCTGGACGAACGAACTAAATTGGTGAGCACGTTCTAATTCTTTAGTTTTCTTTCTCTCATTTCTTCACCAATCTCTAAATGCTTAAAATATAATACTAAATACGTACAGGGCATCGTTTGCTGCTATTGCTGCGGATATTGTGGGAGTCCCAGATATCCGGTTCACGCTCTAGTTAGCAACGGTGGCTCTTCTCGGCCTTCTACTCCCTGAGTAGTTAATACGAATAAGGGCGTCCTTGTGAAGTTTTGCTGTACCTGTTATGAACAACTAGTACATCCCATACCCTACACTCCCTGAAGAAACCTGTCTTGCTTCAGATGTGAATCCTTTTTGCAGTACTAGTCTTCGTAACAAAAAGGGCACCATTACGGATCATGAGATCTGATCAAATTATTCGTAGTACTACTTGACCAACGCCCCCAGATGGGCGAGGGATAGAGGATGACGCACACACACATCTAGTGTAGGCAACTCCACAGCTTGTCCATCGTCGCTAATATTAATTCTGTTCACCGATGCACCGTCACTTCCTCTATTCAACAAAGCCTCGAAGTGTTGCTTACTGAATATAATATTGAAATTCGGAAATCCAAGAGAAAATCATGAATTTAAGCGTGTGAAAGCATCAACAACACTCCCACAGACGCAAGATTACAGAAAACTTTTGCAAAAATCATACTATTGATCTTGGCAATCTTAAACGTAACGCTGGAGAGTTGACGAAAAGCCCAATTGAAACTCTAGCTCTAATGATGGAAACTCATTTTACTGAATCAGATAAAGGTGATGGTGGTCATACTGGAATTGACGGATGCTCTGGGGACGTTCTATCAGTGTCACACAGATCCGAAAGCTTATGAAATTGTCACAAAATCCAGAGTTGAAAACGCGGTGATATTTTTCCAACCTTTAAAATCTGCAGGTGTATATAGTTTAATTCCAGCATTGCTTCAAAACGGAGAAGCAGTTCTGATTCCATCCCTTATGAAGATTTTTAAAGCAAGTTTGAGCTTGAGCTTGATGACCACACAATTCGTAATTGCTACTCCGTGATTGATCAGAGCAATCGAAATTGTACAGGTAACCAACAGTTGGGGCTTGGGATTAGCTCTCCAATCTCAATGTGCACAGGTCGAGAGCTCAGTAATAAATGGATCAATAACGGCGCCGGCCACGTCCTTACGGTCATCTGGGATAGGAAGGAATAGTCGGTGTAACATCTGTTGTTATTACAGACCGGGAACATGCATGCATTTCCACAGTTGTCACAGGAGGGAATTATGCTAGTTGGATGGGGTAAGTAGTTGCACAGATCAGGATTCACCTTGGTAAGTGATGCGATCCATGCAACCTTAAATTTTCATTAATTATTATTTTTTTCACTGAAATAAACTATAAACTTGAAATCAGGACTACTGGGGGTACTAGCTCATTCGGGGTAGTGTCCCACTCGGGGTGATGGGTGATGACATTCATTCGGATAATGGCGTTCGTGGTATTGGGTAATGGCATTATGGGTAATGTCATAGAGTCGGAATGGTTCCTTCTTTCAATTCAGGAATTTTCTTGGTTTAAGACACGGGAAGATATTTCCCTTCTTTCAAAAGGTGCATTTCCCCGGCAGACGGCAAAAGATGATATGAGTTCTTTCTTCAATTCAGGTATTTGCTCGGCTTATAGAGAAGGAAATAATTATCCCTTCTTTTATAGGTGGCATTTTCCCAGCAGAAGACAAAGATTATATGACTCCTTCTTTCAATTCAAGAATTTGGTACGCTCGGTTCAATGCAAGGGGAAATATGAATCTTTACTTAGAAACCGTTTGCTCATAAAAGGGAGAAATGGGCAAGTTTTCTTGCTTGCCCTTACATGAAAGACAAAACAAGCCACAAATGCCAATTTAATTTAATACTGATCTATCTTGCTGGTAGGTGCGTCAACAAAATGGTCCCGTTTTGACAGGAAGCTTTTTTATTATTAACTTGTCATGCCGTACAGTTCTGTTCCCATTTATCATGTATTGCCCATATGAAGGAAACCACGTAACTGAATGGCTCAACAAATCTTACTTATCCATTACACAGCTTAAATAACAATTATGCCAAATGACTTTATGTCAAACGGGGTACAATCGTGCGTTCATGTCGCCGATGACGATTTTGACGTCCCGCAGTGGGCATCCATCGTATGTCTGCTCCAGCTGTGCGTAGAACGCTTTTTTATCGTCGTCGGGTCTCCCTTCGTGTGGGCAGTGCACGTTGATGATGCTATAGTTGAAGAAACTGCCTTTTATCCTCAGCTTGCACAATGCACATCCTTGCGTTGATTGACTGCCACCCAAGAACACGTTGGCGGATCTTACTCAGCCGGTTCCCAGCTCGTTGGTGGTGCCACAGCTTTGGGAGAAGGTAGCCGCTCGATTCCCGCTTTTCCACACTTTCTGTCCTGTCCAGCAAATCTCCTGCAACGCCACGACGTCGAAGTTGCGGGGATCCCAAGTAACAATTTCAAGGCTTCTTAAAGTTTTTTAAGATTTTTAACAGCATTATCGCTGCTTTGCTCAATCTCGCGAGATTAGCCTTATTGGAAGACTGGTAGCTATTTTAAAAATTGTAATAAAACGTTCAATCAAACCACAAATGTCAAAAGCTTTATGAGCTTATGAGGGGCCTTATGATTATCTTGAGGACTCTAATAAAACTAATTTTTAAAACTGTCATAAAGCCGAATATATTGGTCAAAGATTTGTCTTACGGATAACCTAAATAAAACTTAGTAGTTTTAATTAGGTTTATAATGGTATTGTACAAGAACACAATGTTTATGTTGAACTTCATGAACTATGATCAGTCAAATGGCTAAAAACCACCCTACTGTCATCGCCTATCTATCCAATGGGAAAAAATGGTGGCTAACATCTCTGGGGTTAGCGCGCGGTGGGCCCCACTGACAATTCAAAATTAGTAAACAAAAACATCATTTCAGGACTAATTTTCTGTGATGGAGTAATTGTTGTTAAGCGATTTGAATGATTTTATTACTATTATCGTTATATACCACCTATTCCGTGCCGTGAAAAATGTGTTCGATTTTCAATTTAATTGTAATAAGACCGTCATTCAACACAACACGGTTAGTACGGTGCAAAACAAATTTGAATATTTGGTAACAATATTGTATCAGAAAATAACGCCCACAGCAAAATAACAACGTGAATTTTATGCTGGAGCCAGAAGCATAGATGGTGTCATCCGGCTGCTAAAAACAGATGTTTCTGTTCCATGTTCTCCAGATATTAAAAAAAACCATAAACACAAATTTTCCCAACTGGGCATTTTGTTGTTTATTGGTCAAATTCCACTTCTGAAAATGTAACAGATAATAAAAATCAAGCAAACTATATCCTTTTATTTCCGGTAAATTAAAATAGTATAACTGCGAATACAAAACAAATGCTATAATGACCACGATTCGATATAGAAAAGCTTTCAATAATATGAAATTTGCATAACTGTGGAAATGTCAATTGACCAAAAAGTTGAAAAGCAAGCCTAATTCCTGTTGAATATAGAACCTGTGAATGGCTTAATATCAGCTGAAAAGGAATCACCCAGGAAGCAGCTGTTACACGTCTTACCTGCACGATGGTCAGCAAACGAAAGTGAGGTCAGAGTCGCGGCCTACTGAGATGAGTATATTCAAATGGCACTCACTGCAAGTGCATAGCCCATAGGGTGAACTAATCAACGTTTAGACCAGTATAAACTTACACCCACACATCTACCTTCTCCTCAGAAAAAAAAAATCACTGGTTCCACGTTCAACTTGTCAGCAAGGTTTATTATTCTTATTATTATTGGCATTACATCGCCCACTGGGACATTGCCGTCTCGCAGATTACTGTTCATTTGGGCACTTCCACAGTTATTAACTTCGAGTTTCTAAGCCAGGTTAAGATTTGTGCATGCGTATATCATGATGCTAGCGCGATGATACGTTTATGCGTAGGGAAGTCGTAAAAATTTCCTACGCGTAAATATCCTAGATCGAATCAGGAATCGAACTGTGGTGCAAAACAATGATTTTAGACAGTACACATCCCGGAATTTCTTAGCAAATCGGAAAAAACCCAGCTGTGAAGATGCCTTCGAAACAATATATGCTACGTGGTCCTTGAATGTTATTTTCGTATCGACCGAAACACCTAGGTCTTTGACTGTTGATTCTCGTTGAATCTGTTTATCTGCCAAAGCGTATTCATGCTGGAGAAGAGAGTGTTTGCGTCCAAAAGATATGACAGAGCATTTAGCGACATTGAACGTCATTCGGTTGATGCGGCACCATTCTACAAAGGATTCAAACTGTTGTTTCAGAAACATTGCGTCTTAAGTTTGCTTGATACAATAATACAGTTTCAAGTCGTCGGCGTACGATAACTTTAGACATTTTAAAACAAAGTTGACGTCATTCATATACAGCAGAAACAGAAACGGTCTAAGATGTCCACCCTGTGGAACGCCGGATCGGACTGCAAGCGGTGAGGAAATGTGATCTCCAATTTTCACCGCCATACTGCGACCTGATAAATAGGATTGGAGTCAGCTGAGCAGAGCGTTATTTATGTACTTCAATTCCAAGTTAAGCATTTACTTTGTAAGTACTTAAGAGGGCTAGCTGACGTATGCATATATTTGCCAATGCAATTCGTTTTTTTTTGTTGCGTTTACATAAGACCAAATTGCACCAATTGCTTGAGATCGCTAACAGTAGCGACACATTAATTATACTAGCAATTTCAAATTATCCAAATTATCTTGAGAATTAAATATTTACTAAAAAACAGTTCTTAGATACCTGTTCCAGCCTTATACGAGTAGATATTTGCTTTGAAGCAGCTGATTCTAGTTTGCGAACTACAGCAGATCAGGGATGTGCGAAATGTGAATGGAACTGAACTGTTTCGTATACTAACGTAAACCAAGAATCTGTAAACTTCATAGACATCAATGAAGCCGCGATGCTATGACGAAATGTTCCGTAATATCGCATATCCCTTACCTTCAGTTGGTAGCTGGCTGACAGTCTATTTTAGACTGCGGGATAATTCACCTTTCTCATTATATCTTTTCACAAAATCAGTCATATCCTCAATGTTCAATATGACCGTATAGGAATCCCCTATACTCTTCATACGTAGTGAATTCATTTGGTTTTGGCATCCATGCCATCAGGTGTTTCCCAAGGAAGCAACACAGAATTCTGCTATAATTTATATCTTTTTTCTGTAAACAAAATATGTGTACCGCTAAACTCTGCTGTTTACTCGTGCTATTGAAAGCCGCCGTTATTATAAGCTGCATCGGCTTAACCAATTGTGAGTAATTGGCTATACTAAAGTCTGTTTCTACGACCACATGAATATACTAAAGCTGTTGGTATGTTAGCATTCTTGTAAACTCCAACGCTTTTTTAGGACCTATATGCGCTGATAGCGTTGTAATCTGCTCTAGTCCGCATTATACTAAAATATGCAATTATTGTACCGGCGCCCTATTATGCATCAACGACTCACAGAATTCACCGGAACTTCATCATGTATGCTTTCACCGTATTTCCCTGGAACGATACGGCTAATTAACCTCCCTTCGAAGAACGTTGTATCCTCATTAACCCACATTCTCTACAAGTTCTACGTCTTCAGAATACTGCTTGAGTTATCTATTGTGGTTTTCTTATTGATCAACTGCACATGCCTCAAAGACAAATACGGAACTAGAGATCTCTCTCGCAACTTAATCACCGTACTAATTATGGTTACAATAAAAAAAAATGTAACGTTTAGTTGATTTTCAAATTTGTCGCAGTTCCGGTGGTTTGAATCGTTTCCAGATGAGCGTTTTATGACATCATGCCGGGTTATACCTATCCGGTTTTTGCAATGCCCGATCTTCCTGTTCTTTTTTTCTTATCGATTATTACTATCCGCTAGTCAAGTGCACGATCTTTCCGATCCGCTTCTTAATTGCGCGATCTTCTCGATCGATTCTGGGATTCGCGACTTTTACAGAGTCCGCTCATAACGCGCGACTTTTGAGTCTGCTCTATTCTCTCAAAATGCGCGACTTTTACAGAGTCCACTGACATGCGCGACTTTTCAGGGTCCGCTGACATGCGCGACTTTTCAGAGTCCGCTGAGATGCGCGACTTTTCAGAGTCCGCTGACATGCGCGACTTTTCAGAGTCCGCGGAGATGCGCGACTTTTCAGGGTCCGCTGAGATACGCGACTTTTACAGAGTCCGCTGTATTCTCTCATTATGTGCTACTTTTCAGGATCCGCTGACATGCGCGACTTTTCCGAGTCCGCTGAGATTCGCGACTTTTCAGAGTCCGCTGAGATTCGCGACTTTCCGGGTCCGCTGACATGCGCGACCTTTCAGAGTCCGATCCGCCCATGATGATGCGCGACTTTTACAACTCTCTATTTCAGTTGTCTATTTTAAACAGCGCAATTCAAGCGATTCGCCTTCCAATCAGTTCCATAATGAAACTTCTTTATTCAAAAACAGAATATGAATTCCACTATTCCTAGGTGATTCCTTTCCTTAGGTTCAAGTCTGATTTCGGAAATATTTAACACCTGGCTAAGGATCGCCATTGTGAATGGCTTAATATCAGCTGAAAAGGAATCACCCAGGAAGCAGCTGTTACACGTCTTACCTGCACGATGGTCAGCAAACGAAAGTGAGGTCAGAGTCGCGGCCTACTGAGATGAGTATATTCAAATGGCACTCACTGCAAGTGCATAGCCCATAGGGTGAACTAATCAACGTTTAGACCAGTATAAACTTACACCCACACAGAACCATCATGAAGAAGAACTGATCGAAAGGAACTGATTGCAGCAACTTTAAGCAAAATACTTATTGTAAATTTATGCAAAATGTTATTTTGGCCGTCAAAATTGCCCACAGTTAGTAGCAACCATGCCGGTAGAAAAAAAAAATGATATCGGCGTATTTAAATCTTTTGCAAAATCAATTGACATTTGTAATAATCGCTGAATTTCAAGGTGATTTTCAAAATTTGATTGATTGATTATATACACTAATCAATTATTGGCAGTAAATCACAGTATTACGACGGCGCACTTGAACAATCTGATTTTCTTACCTTTTTTCACCAGAAATTTGAACGCGCAAAAAAAATTTGCAAGCACGCGAACGAATTCTGGGCATCCAATTTTCAATAAATGAACATTATTTTTAATCCATGTCCGTTATGTCCGTCTTCATTATTCTATTTCTACGATTATCCTTTTTCTACAATACAAAAACAAATAGCTCCACGGAAAAGAAATTCTTTTTTTTGACAGCGGTTTTATCACAGAGAACAGACATGGATACTCGAACAAAACTTCGTTAAAAAAGTGTGTAAAGATTTAAATCGCACCTCAGCGCCGCCAACGCAGGCTGCCCAACATAAAAACTCAATCTCACTAAGTGATGGCGTTGGCATACACTACATAAACAATGTAGTGCTGCCACCTAGGAGCAATTCGGAATGAACACTAGCGCTAAAAAGTAAAATACGGCAAATTTTAACCATATTTATCAGCACACTAGCACCGCGCAACGGGGGCATAACGACATGCTTCAAAATGACCAGTACAAACTTTTACACAAGCACACGAATGAAGATGAACGTCTGTTCTCTGTGGTTTTATGGAACTCTTATGAATAACCTTAAACTTGCTTTGAAGACGATCTCAAGAGTGGTCCACTTGGTCATAACATAATCTTGTAGCGGTCATCAAGAGGTTGTCATGTAGATTTGAGTTTTATTGCTAGTCTTGAAAATTTGCTCTCCAAAACTGCTAATAGAGTATGATATAACTTAAAATGTTACTTGGGAGCGCCCACTATCAAACCACACCACATCCTAGGCAAGCCCCACATCTCGCAGATGGCCTGGGGAGAGATCGTCAAGCCCTTGGACATAGTCCCTGCTGCACCCGTCGCAGCATGCGTGGAATAATAAAAATGACAGTTCTGCGTGGCTTCCGTTTTGAATGAGGTGCTTTTGAAAACGCGAGTGCACTAAAGATGAAATCGGTGGAATCTAGGGTGGAATCAAAGCGTCATCGTGGCCTATTGAGAATGGTGTAGGTGAGGCATGAACTGTGACCTGAATTGGGAAATACTTACTCCCACGAAGGTCTGAAACAAATTCCCATTGCACTGTTATGGAGGATAGATCGACTTCTATGACGTTGGCGGAGTAGCCGTTGAAAATCTGTGGATTAGAACGCTTCCAGTAGGGCGATACCTCGCGGATCCGATCTTGAACCTCCCCAGGCCGGATGGTGCTCTTTTATGTCCCCCAGAAAGAGGAGATGGGAAGGGGAATCATTGATGATATCACCCACCTTTTGCTTGGTGTCTGGTAGTGAGCCACAGAAGAGATAGACACCACCCTGATTGTCAAGTTACCTACTTAGCTACGTACGCCGACGACTGAAAGATCTTCACCAAACTTCAGTACGTGGTAGAAATTCTGACAAAGGAACCTACATTTAATACTGAGGGATCAGTCCATGCAATCAGGAGTAACACGATTGACCTGCTGAAAGTCAATAGTCAATGGAGAACTACCATTGGTTGAAAGTTCTAAGTTGACGCTAGGTTGTTCCAGTAACCGTTGATGTTCTACTGGAGTCTGAGTTTGATCTCGTGGGAGCCGGAAAGGTGGCTGGAAGACTATCTTGACCCGTTCCAGACAAAGGTAGGAGCGATAAAGATGATGTACCAGTTGGATTTTGATGGTGGTAGAAATCTTTTCGAGAATTGGGATTGCATCCCCCAGAAGTATCGAAAGGGTGCTGCAGTTGGAAAAAAGCTATTGGGACTTTGGTAACATTTGGATCCAAAGATAAGGTCGGTGAGTGGTGCTGGACTGACATTAAATGTCATTGGAAAGAGGTTTCCTGAGAAGACGGTGAACTGTTGTTATTGGCAGCACTTATTTCTCGGGTCCCCTGGGAGAAAGAGCGTCTTTCATCCGTCTGTCGCTTGGGGTCGAGGGATGTTCCGCATTTTCAGTGTGGGAAGATTTTCGTAGCGAATGGATTTACGACAGCCCGGAGATCTCTCTTTTGCATGGCAAATCTTAGTTCATTGTGTGTCGATCAATATGAATTGCAAGAAAGTTCGTGAGGCAGTTCAATTCTATATTCATGGGCGATATTTTTACCATGGATCAGGAACGTGCCAACACATTGTGGACTTCGAAGCTTCATATGACACATTCGATCGAGTCAAGCTATTGCAGTTAAAGCTCGAACACGGATTTCCGAGTAAACTGATAAGACTGGTCAAGGCGACAATAAATTGAGTGATGAATGTAGTTTGAGATTCAAGACACTTCCCAGTCCCTTTAAAATGCGCAGAAGAGTACACCAAAAGGATGGTCTTTTGCCTGTAGTTTAACAGCGCTAAAAAAATGTTTATTTTGTTGAAAATTTTGTAATTGTATATAGCTGATAATTTATGTATGGAAATTTTATATTTTTTCAATGAAAACTTTACATTTTTTTGCTTTTAAAAGTGCTAATTTATTTCTGTTTTGTGGAAAATTCTTAATTGTTTATGGAAATTTTGCATGATTTAGAAAAACTTTATATTTATTTATTGCTTATAGTCAGATTTCTTTATTGGCAATTTCCTATTTTTTATGGAAACTTAAATTTTTTATGCAAATTTTATTTTGCTGTCGATGCCAAACCTGTACAATGATCGTAGAGAGCAAACGTGCATTTGGAATGTTCTAATGAAAAGTGCTGCCTACCATCTCTGGTGGTGTACTACAGATGAAAGTCGGAAGTTGTAGGAGGCAAATAAATCACAATTTACATCAGCTGTTAAGGGAATTGAAACGTTTAATGATATTCATTCATTTGACCTACAGTAATTGCTGAATGCGACATATACACATATCAGAAGTTTATTTATTATGCGTGCGTTCGAAATACTGTGTAATCTTTGGTTACAGCTTTCTGAACCATCACCACAGTTCTCCCCTCAACAACAGGGAACAACAATCGTATAAACTCGATATAGCAAGGGCGTGATTTGTTTGCGTCTTGTTGAAGTTAAAAGCAAGTAGCTGCATTTAACCACCGCAACCGACAACAGCGCACCGCAGTGGCGGCAAATGTCGTGGAACGAATTGCTTACATTGTTGCGCTCTTTCTCTGCATTCAAATCGGGGACCCGTTTTTCACGCCAGACCGCATGCGAATACAAGTTGACTCATACAGCGTGTACACACGATAATAATAATCGCATCCCGAAATCGTTCGCTACCGTGGGAAGTGGTCCAGATGGTGCCGGCAATTGATAGATTGAAATCTTATATAAATAACATGTTTTTATGATTTACATTTGTCATGAAATCGGCAAATCCAAGCACAGCAGGACTGTTTACCGAGATCACTCGTCACGATCCGGACAAGGCAGAGCAGCTTTCTTACCTCAGGTCGGTTTTCCTAATTCGATCCGCCACACCTGGAAGCCACATTGTATGTCCCCGTCGACGTCGACCGAAGACGAAGTTACATTATTCGTGCCACGGAAGGTTTGCAAACACCTCTCTGCCTGATGGAAGCATGGCTTTTGATGAGCGATAGCCGCATAGACGGGTATTTGGTGCACCTAACTGAACAAAATTCGTATCTTAAAAGACATCCCATATCTATGAATCATACTGTATAACCCATGTAAAGTTGTTTGTATTTCTGAATGACCTCTGAAATCAGAATTCTTAGTTTTACTCAGAATTACTTAGTTTTAGCCAGCAAGTTTAAATTACCATCCCTACGTGTGGGCCCAACGGAGAAAAGTCAAAGGCAAAAGGCAACCCAAAACCGTGGCGAAATTGGACATTGAAAATCACGAGGTGTTAAATTAAAAATCAAACTTTTTTTTTATTATTATTTCCTATGCCATACGATTCGGTTCCCATTCGACAATAATGGTGGCACACCGTGATAGCGAAAGAAATGGACTTTCGACGATTCGTTGTGAGACGGTCCACCCGCGGGTGGTCCGTTTTACAAGCGGCACAAACGGCTATTTTTCCAGTCATTAACCGAGTCAGCCGGTAAGTTTAACAGCGCGGAGTTCGGAGTAGGTCGACCGATACACATTCGGTGGGAAAATTGGATCGAAGCGAATTAGATTTGCGTGATGGATTGGGACCGTATCATTCGATTGACGCTTCTTGAATGCACTGTTGAGTAAATGATGAAATTAATTTAACACTCACGTGGCTTGAAAACCAAATTTGAAAATAATGAAAATCATCGATTTGTTTCAACGAAGTTTCATTCGGTTTCATGCTACCGATCATATAATTCATTCCGTTTTTAAGATTTGAGTTATTATTAATTTGGAGAGTAAAGTGGTGCCTATCGGATAGTGGCTCCAATTGGATGCAATTGTGTTAGTTGACAGATTCGTGTTCTTGCAGAAAACGATATTAGCAGAGGAATGCAAAGACATATAAATGGTTGGAAATCTTACTGTAGAGTGAGGAGTCTACCAGACACTTCGATCTAATTGAATATCTAAAAAACGCTCGTTATATAATATTTGGACCTGTAGCGATTTATTTTTTTTTCCGGCGTCGGCGGCGTGGCGGCGTGAGTCGGCATGACTAAATTCGACAAAAATTCACAACTTCTTCAGAATACCGCAACAAATTCCTTAGGATTTTTTTTCCACGATGGGAAGGTTATAAAGAAATTCCTCTGGACATTTCTTTGGAAGTATCTTTGCATTCTCTCCAGGATTTCGTCCGGAAGTTTCTCCAGGATGTTATCCGGAAGTTCCTCCAGGATTTCGTCAAAATTTCCTTCAGGTTGTCGTGCGGAAGTTCCTCCAGGAATCCTTCTGGAAGTTCATCCAGTATTTCGTCCGGAAGTTCCTCCAGAATTTTGTTCGGAAGTTCCTCCAGGATGTCGTTCGGATCAGGCTTGTAAAATGTCATCTGCATGTCATTTGGCTAATTTGTCCATAACTTTCTTTCGAAGCCAAATTTATTCCATAATTTTAGATGTACTCATAACGCTTGAGTAGGGCTATATTTTTGTCCAAGGGTACATTGCTCTAAATATAATATCTAAGGCTGGAGAGTGAAAACTCTCCAAAATGTCACGTGTCATTTGACATAATGTCATTTGAATGACATTTTGCCTCCCACGCCCCAGATAACATATTTACAGCAATGTCTTGTTAGACAAAGTTGTAGACACATTTGAGCGCTATAAGTTTGTCATACATCATGAATCGATAGCTACCTTCTGGAAAAAGTTCTGGGAAAATTATTCAAACGAATGCAAATGACATTTTACAACACTGGTTCGGATATTATTTCAGTTTTTCGTGTCGAAGTTCCTCCAGGATTTTATCCGGAAGTTCCTCAAAAATTTCGTCCGGAAGTTCCTCCAGGATGTCTTCTTGCACGTCTCGAGGATTTTGTCTGGAGGACGCCGTCCGAAAGCTCCTCCAGGATGTCCTCTGAAAGCTCTTCCAGGATGTGGTCTGAAAGTTCCTCTTCGATGTCTTCGGGAAGTTCCTCCAGGGTTTTGTTCGAAGGTTCCTTAAGATTTCGTCCTGACGTCCGGAAGTTCCTCCAGGATTTTGTCTGGACATCTGGACATCGTCCGAAAATTCCTCCAGGATGTCGTCTTACACGTCTCGAGGATTTTGTCCGGAAGTTTCTGAAGAATTTCATCCAGAAGATCCGCCAGGACGTCGTCCGAAAGCTCTTCCAGGATGTCGTCCAAAAGTTCCTCCAGGTTTTCGTCCAGGATTTCCCCCAGGATGTCGTCGAGAAGTTCCTCCAGGGTTCTGTTCGAAGGTTCCTTAAGATTTCGTCCGGACGTTCAGTATAGTCCTTCCAGGATGTTATCCGGAAGTTCATCCAGGAACCCTTCCGGAAGTTCCTCCAGGATGTCATCCGGAAGTTCCTCCAGTATTTTGTCCGGAAGTTGCTCCAGGATTTCATCCGGAAGTTCCTCCAGGATTTCGTTCGGAAGTTCCTTCAGGATGTCGTTCGGAAATTCCTCCAGGATTTTGTGTGGAAGTTCCTCCGTGACATCGTCCGGAAGTTCCTCCAGGATGTCGTCTTGCACGTCTCGACGATTTTGTATGGAAGTTTCTGAAGAATTTTATCCAGAAGATCCGCCAGGTTGTCGTCCGAAAGCTTTTCCAGGATGTCGTCCAAAAGTTCCTCCAGGTTTTCGTCCAGGAGTTCCTCCAGGATGTCATCGAGAAGTTCCTCCAGGGTTTTGTTCGAATGTTCCTTAAGATTTCGTCCGGACGTTCAGTATAGTCTCTCCAGGATGTCATCCGGAAGTTCATCCAGGAACCCTTCCGGAAGTTCCTCCAATATTTTGTCCGGAAGTTGCTCCAGGATTTAATCCAGAAGTTCCTCCAAGATTTCTTTCAGAAGTTCCTTCAGAACGTCGTTCGGAAATTCCTCCAGGATTTCGTGTGGAAGCTCCCAAGGATTTTGTCTGGAAATTACTCCAAAATTTCGTCCACAAGTTCCTCCAGGATTTTGTCCGAAGGTTCCTTCAGTATTTCATCCGGAAGTTCCTCCAGGATTTCATGCGGAATTTCTACCGTGACGTCGTCCGGAAGTTCCTCCAGGATGTCGTCTTGCACGTCTCGAGGATTTTGTCCGGAAGTTCCTGAAGAATTTCATCCAGAAGATCCGCCAGGACGTCGTCAGAAAGCTTTTCCAGGATGTCGTCCGAAAGTTCCTCCAGGTTTTCGTCCAGGAATTCCTCCAGAATGTCATCGAGAAGTTACTCCAGGGTTTTGTTCGAAGGTTCCATAAGATTTCGTCCGGACGTTCATCCAGGAATTCTTCCGGAAGTCCCTCCAGGATGTCATCCGGAAGTTCATCCAGGAACCCTTCCGGAAGTTCGTCCAGGTTGTCATCCGGAAGTTCTTCCAGGATTTTGTTCGGAAGTTCCTTTACGATTTATTTATTTATTTATTTTATTAGTGACACTTCACCACGATCGTGGCATTCATGAAAGTCCGGAAGTTCCTCCAGGATTTCGTCCGGAAGCTCCTCCAGGATTTCATGCGAAAGTTCTTCCGTGACGTCGTCCGGAAGTTCCTCCAGGATTTCATTCGGAGGTTCTTCCAGGATTTCGTCCGGAAATTCCTCCAGGATGTCGTCCTCCACGCCACCAGGATTTTGTCCGGTAGTTCCTCCAGGATTTCCGAAAGATCCTCATGGACGTCGTCCGGAAGTTCCGGAAGTATTTTCAGGATTTTGATCGAAGGTTCCTTAAGATTTCGTCCAGAAGTTCGTCCAGGAATTCTTAAGGAATTTCCTCCAGGAATTCTTCCGGAAGTTTCTCCAGGATATCTTCCGAAAGTTTCTCAAGGATTTTATCCGGAAGTTCCTCCAGAATTTCGTCCAAAAGTTCCTCCAGGATTTTGTTCGAAAGTTCCTCCAGGATGAATTTCGGAAATTCCTCCAGGAAATCGTCCGAAAGTTCCGCTAGGATTGCGTCAAGGAGGTGCTCCAGGATGTCGTCCGGTAGTTCCTCCAGGATTTCGCCTGGAAGTTCCTCAAGCATTTCGTGCAGAAGTTCCTCCAGGACTTCGTTCGGAAGCTCCTCCCGAATTTCGTCCAAGAGTTCCTCCAGGATTTCGTCCGATAGATCTTCTAGGTTGTTGTCCGGAAGTTCCTCCAGCATTTCGTCCGGAAGTTCTTCCAGAATATCGTCCGGAAGTTCATCCAGGATTTCGTCTGAAAGTACCTCCAGAGTTCGTCCGGAAGCTCTTCCAGGATTTCGTTCGGAAGTTTCTCCCGGAATTCCTCCGAAAGTTTCTTCAGGATTTAGTCTTTTAGTTCCTCCAAGATTTTGTCCAGAAGTTCCTACAGGATATCGTCCGGAAGTTCCTTCAGCATTTCTTCGGAAGTTCTTCCCGAATTTCGTCTGGAAGCTCCTCCAGGATTTCGTCCAAAAGTTCCCTCAAGATTTCTTCCGGCAGTTCTTCCATGATTTATTCCAAAAGTTTCTCCAGGATTTCGTCTGAAAGTTCGTCCAGGATTTCATCCGGAAATTCCTCCAGGATTTCTTTCGGAAGTTCCTCCAGAACTTTGTCCGGAAATTCCTTCAGAACGTCGTCCTCCAAGCCTTTAGGATTTTGTCTGGTAGTTCCTCCAAGATTTATTCCGGAAGATCCTCATGGACGTCGCCCGGAAATTCATCTAGGATGTCGTTCGGAAGTTCCTTCAGGAAGTATCTCCAAGATTTTGTTCGAAGGTTCTTTAAGATTTCGTCCGGAAGTTCGCCCAAGAATTGTTCCGTAAGTTCATCCAGGAATTCTTCCTGAAGTTTCTCCAGGATGTCATACGGAAGTTTTTTAAAGATTTTGCCCGGAAATTCCTCCGGGATTTCGATCATAAGCTCCTTCAAAATTTCGTTAGGAAGTTTCTCCAGGATATCGTCTTAAAGTTCACCCAGGTTTTCGTCCGAAAGTTCCTCCGTAGGTTCTTCCAGGATTTCGTCCGGAAGTTCCTCCAGGATTGCGTCCGAAAGTTCCTCCAGGATTTCGTCCGGAAGTTCCTCCTGGATTTCGTCCGGAAGTTCCTTCAGGATATCATCCGGAATTTTCTCTAGGATCTCGCCCGGAAGTTCCTCAAGGATGTCGTTTGGAAGTTACTGTAGGATTTTGTTCGGAAGATCCTGCAGTATTTCGTCCGAAAGCTTCTCCAGGATTTTGTTCGAAGGTTCCTGAAGATTTCGTCCGGAAGTTTCTCCAGTATTCGCCCGGAAGTTCCTCCAGGATTTCAACCGGAGGTTCCTCCAGTATTTCGTACGAAAGTTCCTCCAGGATTTTGTACGATAGTTCCACCAGGAATTCTTCCGGGAGTTCCCCAAAGATTCCGTCCGGAAGATACTCCATGATGTAGTCTAGATGTTCCTCCATGATGTAGTCCGGAAGTTTCACCAGGATTTCATCCGAAAGTTCCACTTGATCGTCCGGAAATTACTCCAATATTTCGTCCGGAAGTTTCACCAGGATTTCGTCCGGATTCCCTTCGGAAGTTCCTCCAGGATTGCTTCCGGAAGTTGCTCCAGGATGTCGTCCGGAAGTTCTTCCAGGATTCCGTCCGGAAGTTTCTCCAGGATTTTGTTCGAAGGTTTCTTAGGAATTCACCCAGAAATTCTTCCGGATGTCATCCTTATGTACCTCCAGGATTTTTTCCGGAAGCTCCTCCAGGATTTTATCCGGAGGTTCATCCAGGAATACTTCTGTTCCTTGAAGTTTCTTCAGGATGCCAACCGAAAGTTTCTTCAGATTTTTTTGTGGAAGTTTCTCCAGGATTTTATCCGGAAGTTACTCGAGCATTTCTTTCGGAAGTTCTTTCCGGATTTTATCCGGAAGTTTCTTCAGAATTTCGTTCGGAAGCTCTTCCAGGATTTCGTCCGGAAGTTCCTCCAGGTTTTCGTCCGGAAGTTCCTCCAGGAATTCCTCAGGAAGTTCCTCCAGGATTTCATCCGAGGATTCCTCCAAGATTTTCTCCGAAAATTCTTCCGGAAGATCATCGAAGATTTTTTTCTGGAATTCCTACAAGATTTCCATCAAAAAATTTTCAGAAAGCTTTTTTAAGAATTTTCTTGGAAGGTACTCCACGATTTTTTTCATAAGTTCTTCAGGAAGATTGTCCAAGAGCTCCTCGGATAATCCCTCGCAGATTCTTACAGGAACTCCTCCGGATGTTCTGGAAGTAATATCCCCAAAATTTGCTGAAAATTTCTTTGCAGCTCAGATTTTGAATTGAATTTCCTCTAGAATATTAACCAGTTTTCCTCAAGGAATTCTTCCTGAAATTCTTCCGTGGAGGTTCTCCATCCAAATTTCGTCCCTGGAAATAAAAACAAAAACTCCTGCCTTCTCTTCCTAGAGTTTCTTCAGGAGTTTCCGCGATAATTACATCAAGTATATTTTTATAAATTACTCTATAGATTCTTTTAAAAATTGCTTCGGAAATATGTTTTGAAACTCCCCAGAAAATCCTTGAGGTATACTCCTAAAAATCCTCCAGGAACTGCTCCGGTAGATCCCCCCAGACGGAATCCACGATGATTGTTTATGAGATTATTCGAAAGAGGAAGAATTTGAAGAAGATTTTCAAGGATTTCTTCAAGAAGTTCCTGAAGAAATTCGCAAAGGATTTCTGGTTCAAATCGCTATAAATGTTATGAACCTCAGGTGTAAATTCATGGGGGAATTTGCAATGAAATTTCTGAATAATTTCTCAATAACTTCCTGAAGTTATTCTCAACTAAAAATCTGAAAGAGTTAGGGAAATTTAAAAAGAAACCTTGGTTGAATAACTGCAGAATTTTTTTTAATGAATTCATGTAATAATTTTCGGTGGATTTCTCGATGGGCTTCCAGAAGTTCATAAGCAACTAGTTGACTCATCAGACGTTGCCCTGCATAGTAAGGAAAAATATGCGTAGTGAACTGCTCATGCAAAATTCCCATACGAATCCAAATTCTGTTTTTCTACGATTTACTCAACTTCTCAACAACTCGTGATTTCCGCATGAGGAAAAATCATATAAACACAACGGAACCTACCTATTCGACCAAATGTCCTATTCGGTCAAATGTAATATTTGGACGAATGTCCTTTTCGGCCAAATGACCTATTTGACCAATTGTCTTTTTGGCCAGAAGAATTATTCGACCAATTTACTATTCGGCTAGTGGCCTTCGGCCAAATGACATTCGGTCGAACGGTATTCGGCCAAACTTCCCCTTCTTGAGGGAACCATCCATCTCTTATACAGTGAAAATCGGACTACTGCGATGGGCCAGGCACGTGAACGAAATATTAGACAAAAACTTAGATTAAACGGCTCTCGATAGCGATCCGTAGGGTATACAAGAAGCGAGTTATGCAGTGAACAAGGTGGCTCGATGGAGTGGAAGATGATTTGTGGACCTCCCGTAGACTGCGCGGTTCGCGACGTACAGCCATGGTCCGAACTGAATACAGAGGACTTTTATTAATTGCAGAAATCACTCCAGCCAAATGCCTAATAAATAACTTAATAATGTACTTATGACGTCGCGCACCGCCCTGGGGACACTAGTTGAAGATCAGTGTGAGGTGGCCGAAGAACTGGAGTTTTGTTCAAATTTCAGCGAAATTTCTGACCATGAAAATATCAATCATGTGCTGAAATTCATAATAGAGTACTTTCTTATAAACATGTAGCTTCAAGGTATCGATGGAATCAACTTAAAAAACGAAAAAATGGGACGGAGTATCTGTTTACACGCATATCCACTGAGTGGCTGGTTACCGCCGATCAATGGGCCCACTTTTTTTTACAAGTCATTCCTCTCCCTCTAATTGGCTGTGTAAGAGCGTTGAGTAATTTCCATCGAATCAAAGCGAGCATCTCTCTAAAAGCTTGATCTCTTACCGCACATGCATGTTGGCCGCCACCGTGTGTGGAATGCGTGACCCAGTCGTCGGCCCAGTTGCTGCAAACACGAGATATGTGTGGGATGGTCGGCATTTTATCGCTTTGTCAAGTTTGAAATCGAGATTTGCTCCACTGAATTAGTGTTAATTGGAGGATTTGTAGGCGGAGTATGTGAAAGGCGGCTGTTTCAAATGGTAATTAAATAATTACACGGGTTGTGGCAGTAAGGATGAGAAGATGCAGTGTTTTTTCTCATCAAAAGGTCTGGAATTTGGAATCAACTGCTGCATTGTATTTTGTCTCTCGGTAAATTAATCGTGCCCAAGTTTTCTGTAATTGAATAAATTGCTTCTTCGCACAACGCGAAACAAATCACACTTAAGCAACATTGTTGCAAGTTGACCAATTTACATTTTAAACAGCCGAAATCAGAAATCGGAACATCCTCACCATGTCGAAGTACTGTTTTCAATATTTGATCTGACGAAGAAACCGGTCCTTCTTAAATTGTTGCTCGCAATTTTGGCCTCCTGTAATCACCCGACCGTGGTCCGGCGGTCGTCCTTGGGAAAAGTTTATATCGATCCTTTATTGCCCATTAAATGGAGCACATGTTTGCGTAAAAGCATCATCAAGGAAGCAATTGGCATTCGATGGGTAGCCATTATTTTGATCGTAATTGCAAAGAATGGTTCCATCAAGCTGTCGGCTGCGTGTCATTTACATAGCAGATATCAATACCAGAAAACAAATGGCTTCCGGTCTTGAACAAAAAGTCAATATAATGCTAAGTGGTACCATTCACATGTAGAACAGTTAAGTAACGATATTCCACTGAAGGCTACTTTTTACTTGCGGATTTTCAGGCACAATTGTTTGAACAAAAAAATAAAGCGGCATCACGTGATTCGCTTCCTACCGCAAGAATGCATGTTCGTTGTTCACGGAACGACCCTCCAGTTGTTGATTCCTACTACCCTCTTCCACCACAGAAGAGTGTCATTCCAGTAATTAGACGGTGTATAATTGACACCGCGTGTATCGTGAATGTACAATTAGGGATAAGCTGGCTCTCGGTAAACACACAGCAATTAATTTATGTTGACAGAGATAACGCATTGGTGAGACCGTGCTGAAGAAATGCATGCTTATCGCTGATCGGTCATCATGGGCTTCAAGGGGTAATTTGGAGCATATGGCGGTTGATTCTTTAGCAAATAAAATACAATGTTGCTATTGTATGTGTCTACATTGGACCAGAGGAACCGAACGGTTGATGTTTGAAAATTATTAAGTTAAGGATATGTTTTTTGGTATTGGATCAAATTGTCGTACTAATTTCGGATTATTTGCTTGAGAAAATTGGATAAAATTAGTCTATAATTTTCATGCAATTTCCCAGGGTCTGAAAATCAATCAGTTTGATCGTGTTGGTGCTGGGCACGCCAGTTGGTCCGGGAGTACGCGAAGTGAAAAAAATAATTTACACAATGGTGAAAATTAGTTTCTATGATGAACATTTGTTTCGGTTCAATCTTTTCTTCTATAAAATTGAGGTTCTGATTAGAACCGATTTATTTTCCGCTGAACCGCTACAGATACAGAAACCACCATCATTGATACTGGGACCACTACCAACGCCATCGTTCGCTCTCCATTCCTGCTCTCCGTGACCACTCACCGTGGATCATCGAACAGAAATGGCACGCGAGCGCGAAACATGTACCTTCTTATACCAGGTTCAAATTCTACTTTTGCGTTGCGTTGCGTTGCGTTGCGTTGTAACGGAGTATTTCGTAGATTGCATACTGATAGTTGTCATGTATATTCTTTACCTTTCTTAACCCAATTGCTTATGGATTTCTATTTGGGATTCAATGGAAATCCAATTGGGGGTCCAAAATGATAAAACATGAAAGCTATCATTGCCGGCCACGCCCATCTTCTCCGTTACTAGGAAAGGGAAGGAAATGATGATATGACATCTACTTAACGAGAGGCCAGCGACTCACCGACGCCCTCATAGATGTCAAGGAATTGGATGGTGGGTAGGGTATGTGGTTTAGGAGTATCATTATAAGCAAATGATAGAAAATTTGTGGAAATACGTTGGGAGTGACTTTGCTAAGAAATTTATGTCACTCCATTATCCTTGCCGATGATTTTCCTCGGATGGGGCGAAGGTATTAGCCTTGCCCTGGCTAATAGCCTAGGTTTAAGCGCCTTTGCTCGCTCTCTGAAATGAAAAAAGAGCAAAAAGAAATTAAATTCCCCTTCCCCCCTGATATGATAATGATTGTGATCAACAAATGAATTCTAAGTGGATGAATAAATGATCAAACGGCTGCAAACAATCCTCTATTGTCGTAGCAGAAGCAAACCCGCCTCAATACGACAGGCAGAAGCACATGTTTGTGATTCAAACGCGATCGACTGTTGTTCAATTTCGATATATATAGTTGGGTAGAGAGAAAAGATGTGAAATATTGCTAAAGTAGGATTCGATGGATACGGGGAATTGACTCATATGCCACCGTTATTAGCTGGTTATGGGACAGCTTTCTAGCAAGGGCAGCTGTTGTATAATTGGTAATTCGTCCGTGTTCTGAATGGAATAGTGCGGGTTCAAGTCCCACCGGCAGCCGAACTCTCCCTCGCACACCTCATAAAAAACACCCTCCAATGGCAAACCCAACTATGTGCATCAAAACCAACATCCCTTCCAAAAATCTAAAATAAATTGCATATTGCAAATCTGTTATGCACTTATTCAAAAGACCTTGGCAATATGCGATTATAAGGTGTTCCAAAATAACTCATTGTTCGTTCAACCTGCTTCCTTATCAGTAAGAATTTCAGCATACCAAATTGAATAACAGTGTAGAAGAAAATTTTACAACATCTTTTCACCGCTACACCCTACGTGATCGATAATTTGCCTCGGAGACGAGCCAGCCTCGGGCTGAAAGTCTCCTTAATAAAGACACAAAAAAAAAATAATTTGCCACCTTTCATTGATTAAAATTTAATGTGCAATTGCAAATCTAATTCTACAATTGAGCTTTTCTTCAATAAGTGCAAATAAAATATAGGGAAGTGAAGTTGTACTCACCTTTTCTTGTACAATGAAGGTACTTACCATCCACTTATATCACAATACCGGGCAATTATGTACTTGAAAGTAGTGCGATTTTTAGATGCAATATGCATCCGGACAACAGGTGGCATCGAGGATCGGAGCTTTCTGTTGGCACCTAAGGTACAGCAGCCACCTCCACAACCACCAACCGTCAACAGCGCCCACGCACCATCTTCGTCGTCGCTGGCGTTGTAGTTTTCATGCTGCCACCAGAACTTGTGCTACCAGTAACTAACTAATGCAGTATCACTTCTTCGGAACTTCGGAACCACCATTTCTCCGATGGGTAGTCAAAGTCAAGATTTTTAAATCTTCAAAGTGGATTTTGAATTTTTCCCAAAAAAAACGAGAAAAATGACGCATGATAAGAATTTTGCTTTCGAACTTTTTCGCGTCCTACTTTGATCCTCCTTATACCAGGTTCAAATTCTACTTTACCTTAAGTCGTTGGAATTCACGAACCCGTCAGGCGTACTACAAGTCAGTAACGTAGGACCCTTACTGTTTACATATTCATGAACGATGTCGGTGTGACTCACCTAGTAGCACACATGTTCCAGGTTGGTTACCGTCGCTGATATTCGACTGAGTTTGGTCACAATCAAGTTGCTGTAACCAGATTCGATAGAAATGTACTACTTGTGTATTCCACCTGGATTCCGTTTTTTTTCATGCCGACGACGTCAAAATCTTCATGATTTTTCGCTGTATTAAACACTTAACCAGAAAGTGCAAGATTTGATTGCAATCTTGCATTAATTTCATGCAGAGATTGTCGTAATTTTGGACATACGCATAGATGGCATCAAATCAATAATGCAAGCCTTTGCATCAAATACCCGGACAAGAGAAAATAAAAACGGGTTATGTATGTGGTCTACATTGAATCTATTTTTATACTCCCATAGACGACCGTATACCGCTAGAAACTTGCCAACTTTAACTTGCTCTCAAAAAAAAATTCGCCTGAAATGGGAATTGAACCTAGACCCTCTACCACGGTCAGCCCTAGTTGACTGACGTGCTAGTCATCTGGGCTATACATCAAATGAGAGAAGGAGTGACCATAATCCACGTTATATGTTATGTGGATGTGATAATTATCAAACAATATCAAGTAGACGAGTATCTGAGATAGCAATGGGTGACGTAGGTAGAATTAGCTCCAGTTATGGCCAGAAGTTATGGCCAGAAGTTATGGCCAAAATACTTTTTGCCTTTCTCGTATACAAAGTATACGTAAAGGCTATATGTTCGCTCCAAAAACGAACTTTTTTATAGGAGGCCCGGAGGCCCATATTGTTATATACCGATCGACTCAGCTCGTCAAATTGGAGTGATGTCTGTGTGTGTGTATGTTTTTTTCTTCCTAAGCTTAACAGAGATCCTGGG
This sequence comes from Armigeres subalbatus, assembly GCF_024139115.2. Classification (NCBI taxonomy): domain Eukaryota; kingdom Metazoa; phylum Arthropoda; class Insecta; order Diptera; family Culicidae; genus Armigeres; species Armigeres subalbatus. The sequence goes on along the minus strand of NC_085139.1, from coordinate 47,490,876 downwards.
TTGTCCAGGAAGTGCGGGGTTAGGGACCACCTCCAACAGCAAACGAGGGAGGCAGGACTACATCCCCGACCCCCTAAACCGTTTTCATTGCCGCCAAGCTCAAGTCCTTTGGGTACAACCAGAAAGTAATGCTTCAAAGGGGGGCCAGTGCACAACGCACCCTCGAGGTTATCTGCGTGTCCTTGTAGCACCGAACATCGTGACTCACTTTTTTAGAAGAACACCATGGCATCGTGCCAGCGCATTGCCGGCTTTCCAGGTGGCCTTACCACGCCCTATGTCCTCGGAAGGTGGGAAGGGTCGACTACGCGCCTGCTTCCCTCTGCACGACTGGTATCAAGAATGATGATGCCGCGTGCACCCCAAATTGACCTCTCTGCGACAGGGTCTATTCGACAACACACAGAGGGACTTGCCGACGCGGTGCCTACGCCTACCCCAGCCTTGACGAGGACCCCTTTCCGTTCTCGAGCTCGGAACCCGCCCGGTTGACCGACGCCGCGAAAGCGACGATACCATGTTGTTCTTCGCGCGGCCACTTGTTCGATAAAAGGATCGAGTTCGACCACAGAGCATGACCCATAAAGCTGATTCCGATCCCTTGGACCACCTCTTGTTTGCGCCTGAACTAGCCATCCTTGAGTCTACGCGCCAGCTTCTGTGTAGCTCCGAGATGATTTGGGCGATAGCCGATAAAACAACGTTCCAGCCAACTTCATCTTTATACATCCTCCGAACTAGGAACTCCGAACTCCGAACCACGTCCAGACCACATGTGGCAAGCATGTGGTCACACATTGCGCGAAAACGTGAGCACACGAACAACACGTGTTCTGCCATTTCCTCTAAACCTGCGCACACCAAACACTCGGGCGATGCCGAGCAAGCCAGCTGCGTTACCTGCACTGTGATTTTGCAGCACGCTTAAACGCCGGGCACATCGAACCCCCCATGAGGTGCTTGCTGTTCACAGCTTTGCTGGAACAAACCAAACAATTGGGACGGTTCGTGCAGCATTGTGCCTTATGTCCCTCCAATCCGCAGCGTCGGCAGAGATTGCTTCGGTCAGGGCCTTTGCAGTCCCATTGCTTGTGCCTTGGTTCCAGCCACTTGAAGCAAACTTCGGGTTGCTCGTATATGCCCATAGGGCACACTGACCATCCCACCTTGACGCTCCCTAACTTGACTACCTTGGAGGCGTCCGCTGTAGATAGCCGAACCAATGCTACCTGCGTCCTTGAAGGACCTTTCCGTAACCGAACGGCTGCGGTGGGCGTCTCCACTTCACACTGTCGTCGCAGTATCGTGACAAGCTCTTCGACTTCGGTGATCTCGTCCAGGTCTTTAACCCTTAGATTCACCTCCGTCGTGAGTGCCCTCACCTTGACCGTCTCGCCTAGGACTTCTTCCGCCAAATTCTTGTAGACGGTGCCCTTTTGCGAGACACCCCGCTTCAGCCAGAGGATCAGCTCGCGCATCCGGATTCGTCTTATTCGACGTACGTCGGTGCCGAGTTCACCGAGCTTGACGTCACTCCTCATCGCCTCCAAGACGTCCGAGTACTTGAATAGTCCGTTTTAATGACTAGGGCATCGCCCCTGGAGCGATTTACGCCTACCCTTCACTTTTTGCTACCCTCATTCACCTGGGCCTTCTTTTCGGCCCTTTACGTCTTCGGTTTCCTCTTGTTCTTGACCAGGGTCCAGGAGGCGTCATCCCCCTCTATTTCCCTGGTCTGTTGCGGCTGAGAGCTCTCAGCCTGTCGTAACCCCTTGCCACCGTCTTTCCTGGGTGGACGGACCTTTCCAGGTCCTTCTTCCCCCGGTTTTGGAGGTACCTGGCCGGGGTTCAGCTTCCCAGCCCCACTACCCTTGTTCGGGGTAGTAACCCTCCGCGTTTTGGGGCGACCCCCAGGGAGCTCATCCCCTGGAGACTGTCTCCCCCGTTTTTGTGTCTCCCCCGACGTGCCCGCGAATACTTGAGCCTCGGTCTGGGTAGACTTTGGCACCACCGTCTTCGCTGGCACATCCTCGGTCGATAGGACCTTGCCCAAACCCGCGAATTCTTGGGCCTCAGTCTGGGTAGACCTTGACTCCATGGATTTCACGGGTTCGCACTTGGCCGTCCCGACCGCCGTTTCCAGCTTGGCGTCCAACATAAACTTTCGAAGTTTCTGCAAGCTCCTCTTGAGGTCCTTACTTATATTATGCTTCGATGACGCAAAGTCGATGATGGCGTCCAGCTGTTCCGTCGCCACCTCGAAGGCCGAAAGCCCATCGCGTTTGCGGTTCATCGCCTCCACAAGCCATGGGCCGTCAATAACCTCTACCGGCGTTTTTTTAGCCGAGAGGAAGGTTAAGTGACCCACGCTGGCGCTGCGCACTGAGCTGCCGACTATTGCCTTTGGCCTCCTAGGCGGAGACCTGAACAACCCACCTCTTGCGAAGGGGTTGTCGCCTACACTACTACCACTAGTTGAAGAATTGACTTGGTTTTCCATTTTGGTCCCACGAGTTACTCGGGAAAAGAGGTCCCCCACGCCAAAGCCCAGCATGACGCGATAAGGGACAATTACTGTGGAGGGTGCCCAGGTACCCCACAGGCTCCGTTAAAGGCCTAATCCATTATTTCACCCCCCTGGTCATGCATCCCCTCGGCACGGATCGCTTAACGCCTTGGGATTAGGGGTTAGGCACGATGGTCCAGTCTGACTCGCAGTGGCCATGGGGAGGGTCGTCAAGCCCGTGGACAGAGTCCCTGCTGCCCAGTGTGTATGTGTGTGTGTGTGTGTGTGTGTGTGTGTGTGTGTGTGTGTGTGTGTGTGTGTGTGTGTGTGTTTTTTTCTTCCTAAACAATGGAGGGAATCTGCTCAACAGACATCCTGGGTTGACCAGGAAGTGCTGGGTTAGGGGCCACCTCTCAATGAGGGAGCAGGACTGCATCCCCGACCAGCTAAACCGTTTCCATTGCCGCCAAGCCCATAGTCCCTCGGTACAACCAGAAAGTAATGCTTCAAAGGGGGGCCGCACAACGCACCCTCGAGGTTAGCTGCGTGTCCTTGCAGCACCGAACATCGTAACTCGCTTTTTTAGAAGAACACCATGGTATCGTGCCAGCGCGTTGCCGGCTTTCCAGGTGGCCTTACCACGCCCTATGTCCTCGGAAGGTGGGAAGGGTCGACTTCGCGCCTGCTTCCCTCTGCACGACTGGTATCAAGAATGATGATGCCGCGTGCATCCCAAATTGACCTTTCTGCGATAGGGCCTATTCGCCAGCACATAGAGGGACTTGCCGACGCGAGGCCTACGCCTGCCCCAGCCTTGACGAGGACCCCTTTCCGTCCTCGGGCTCGGAACCCGCCTGGTTGACCGACGCCGCGAAAGCGACGATACCATGTTGTTCTTCGCGCGGCCACTTGTTCGATAAAAGGATCGAGTTCGACCACAGAGCATGACCACCGGTATGACCCATGAAGCCGACTCCGATCCCTTGGACCACCTCTTATTTGCGCCTGAACTAGCCATCCTTGAGTCCACGCGCCACCTTCTGTGTAGCTCCGAGACGATTTGGGCGATAGCCGATAAAACGGCGTTCCAGCCAACTTCGTCTTTACACATCCTCCGAACTAGGTTGTCCGGGGTAGTGTCCAGACCACATGTGGCAAGCATGTGGTCACGCATTGCGCGAAAACGTAAGCACACGAACAACACGTGTTCCGCCGTTTCCTCTAAACCTGCGCACACCAAACACTCGGGCGAAGCCGAGCAAGCCAGCTGCTTTACCTGCACTTTGATTTTGCAGCACGCTTAAACGCCGGGCACATCGAACCCCCCATGGGGTGCTTGCTGTTCACAGCTATGCTGGAACAAATCAAACAATTGGGAGGGTTCGTGCAGCATTGTGCCTTATGTCCCTCCAATCCGCAGCGTCGGCAGAGATTGCTTCTGTCAGGGCCTTTGCAGTCCCATTGCTTGTGCCCCGGTTCCAGGCACTTGAAGCAAACTTCGGGTTGCTCGTATATGCGCACAGGGCATACCGTGTGTGTGTGTGTGTGTGTGTGTGTGTGTGTGTGTGTGTGTGTGTGTGTGTGTGTGTGTGTGTGTGTGTGTGTGTGTGTGTGTGTGTGTGTGTGTGTGTGTGTGTGTGTGTGTGTGTGTGTGTGTATGTGAGTGTGTCTGTGCGCACCCACCCACAAAAAAAAAATGTCACTCATTTTTCAGGTACTTATCCTTAACCGATTTACTTGCAACAAGTTGTATTCCACGCAGGACACTCTGCCATTGTTTCCTATTAAAAATTGGTCAGATCGGACTATGGGCTCGGAAGTTATGGCCAAAACACCACTTTTTTTGTAGAAAAATTGAGTTAAAAAATGTCACTCATTTTTCAGGCACTTATCCTTAACCGATTTACTCGCAACAAGTTGCATTCGACGCAGGACACTCTGCCATTGTTTCCTATTGAAAATTGGTCAGATCGGACTATGGGCTCGGAAGTTATGGCCAAAATACCACTTTTTTATAGAACAATTGAGTAAAAAAATGTCACTCATTTTTCAGGCACTTATCCTTAACCGATTTACTCGCAACAAGTTGCATTCGACGCAGGATACTCGACCATTGTTTCCTATTGAAAATTGGCCAGATAGGACTATGGGCTCAAGAGTAATGGCCAAAATACTATTTTTATAATGCACGAGAAAGGCACTATTACCGCTAGGTGGATTAATCAGGGTTTTTTTTTTTAAATTATGAAAATCCATTGAAAATCTGTTTTCTTAAAGTTACATTTACACTAACATAAATTATAGTATTTCTGTAATGTTCTTCCAACACATAAATCTCTTATCCATTTCTTTCTTCAAACGGCAGCTATTTCTATTACTTTTCAGCTAAAAGTTGATTCATCTGCGGTTCTAACAATCTTACCTATGAATCTTCATAAATTTCAAGTCATTTTTATGCTCAGCGTCAAATTCAAATATTAAACAACTCTCATTCCATTGCCTTCGCCAATGTTTGTTTCGAATTGCTTCCAATATATGATCACTGAAGAATAATGGTCCTTCCTATCCATCATGTACAACGTTGCTGCACCGAATAATATGTCCGAATAATTGATGAACAGCGCCATAGTTGTCGACAGTTCATCGTTTCAATGAGTCAATATCCGCCCGGTCGGACATCTCACGCAGTTTTTGGATCACAATTGACCCCCGCTCGGCTAATGATTCTCAAATATGCGAATGTTTTGTGCGCAGTTGGTGAGATGGCAGGTGCCTTGGGGCGCAAACCTAACTTCCAGCTTCGATTTATTATTGATCCAGAAAGTGAGAACAAAAACTGGACAATCTTAGCTGCGCTCCATGAAAGGGTAAGACTCGCGTTCCGCGTTCCGAATACAGTGAGACGTCCTGCTTTGTGTTCATCAAACAGCAATTAATCAATCACGTCTCCCCTCTGGGGTACGGGTGGTGTTTTTCAAGTAAACATTTTTTTTTCAGGTTTCTTTCTGTTATTTATATTCCGAGTTTTATTTTCAGTTGTTCAGCAGGGTATTGATAGGTAGATGCATAAATATTTATTTATAAAGTAGAATCCCACCATATGCATTTGGCATACGATAAAACGACACAGGACAGCTCGTATACTAATTTCATTGCACTACTATAAACTAACAAGTATGTTTTCGTGAGATTCGAGCTCTTCAATAACTATTGATTACACAATATTTAAATTCCTACGTGCGAATTACATCACAATTCTTTGGAAAACAAAAAACTGTTCTGTGGAAGCAGAAATAGCATCTTCCTCAAATTTATTCCGATTTAATTTTAATTTCATTCTTTACGTAAAAAATATACCATATTATGGGAACGCTAACTATCCATCAGTAATAAACACAGAGGCTGTCTTCAGCACTGCCAGACAAAAAGTGCGGCATTGGTTACAATATATTACCGAACCTACTTGGAAACCACAAATCATCTTTTCAAACAGCTGCTTTAGAAGCCAAGCGCGTTCAATAGGGGCTAATTTCTCTCATGCGAGATGGAGAGTAGCTCCCAAATCGCGTTTTTTTTCTGAACGATATATTATGTTGATTAAAAAAATCACTCTAAACAAATGTTGCTCTCAAAAATTAAGTACATTATAATAAAGAAAAGTTCGTTTAGTGCTGTTAGTATGGTGTTTGCGAAACTGAACAACTGAAAAAGTTTTTTTCGTATATTGCAATATTAGCCACAATTAACTACTGCTTCGCGCATTTTATCCCATTCTTCTCTCTCATCAGCCGATAAGTGAACTATCGACATTCATTTCTTTCTCAATGCCTAAAAAATGTACAGAAGTACAACAAAAGAATAAACAATCCCCAAATGTTTGGCTTCCAACAAGGTTGTTGAAAAAATCTTAATGCGATTGATTGTTCCTGTTTTTGAGGTTGAAGAACCGTGCTCCTCCCTAAATGATGGTAGTTACTTAAATAACCTTGAGGTACTTCAGCTTACGATTACCACAGAGATGTAGCTAATTATCCCATGTTGTTTGAACCGATGGATTACCGAAAGGCAAGCATAAATACGTCTTCACTTGAATGCGAGAGCCATTAAAGGACAATCTTTACGGAATCCAAATTCAAAGCACTCGCGTTTTCACAGGCGCACCACTCAATACGGAAGCAACGCACAACTATCATTTTTATTATTTCACGCATGCTGCAATGCAGCAAAGCTCAGATGACCACAAGTGGTCAAGAGAAAACGCGAGTGCATTTAGTTTTGGATTCTGTGAGGATTGTCCTTAATGCGAAATAATATCGGTTTACGCATTACAGATCAGTCAAAGAAAGTTCAGAAATATCACAGCCTTTTTTTGTATTTGTGCGTTTATGTATACCGTCAACTGGGGGGAAGATGATCATTTTTAAGACAAAACATGCAATAACAACGTGTGTTTACATTTTGAATCGAAACAAATATTTTTAAAACATGTACTGCTATACGTTGCAATAATCAACAAGTTTAGTTTTTTGAAATGCGTTCGCATTTATTAAAATAAAATAAATTATCACAAATTTTTTTAATAATCTGGTTTGGGGTGAAGTTGATCAAGACAGCTCTACTAAAACCATTATGACCTAGTAGTTAAAATACACTAGGTTATCTGTATGAATGTTGAATTTACTACGTAAAGAAGTCTAAGAAGTCAATATTTGAAACGAAAATAGCATCATTTATGACTATCTCTCTCTTTCTTCCACAAAATACATTTTCATGATTATAATCGAAAAAATCGGATTTCTACCTAGCGGTAACATTACTTGAACGGAGAATATTGTTGGCTACCGTTTCATAAAAAAATTGACACTTTCGACTGACACATCAAATGATCATCTTCACCTCAATGATCATCTTCCCCCCAGTTGACGGTATCTATGTTTGTGGATTTGTATTTGTATGTTACATGATTCAAGTAGGCAACAAACTTATAACACCCAACTACACCAAATAAAGAACGATTTGACAATGCTTGCATTTGGTTGAATTAGGGAAGGTGATGGATCTGAATACACTGCATGGTGTTTATCTCTAAACCTTTTTATAACGTTTGATGAGCGGCGTCTTCTAAGTACCGATGCCCAGCAGGGGCATTCACGCGATGTTTTGTTAATGCTTTCGACAATATCCACCAACGTACGCTTGACCAATAGTCCGCGTCTTCGTCGACCCTACCTTCCTGACCGCATGACAAATGATGCAGGAATTGTTCAGCCAACTAACGTAAACCATGTTTTTTTTTTACAGATCCAAACCGTGAAAAACTGTTATTAACAAACAAAACATCATAATGTGTTTCAAATAAATTCGAACATGATTTCTTTTAAGGAGACTGCCCGGTGTGGCTCGCGTATTGTTTGATGCAAAGTTGTTAGGTTGGGGTCGTTCACAAAAGTGTTCTTCTGAATTTGCCATCAATATTATCCATTCTTCATCGCTGCTGTGAACAAACAATTGCCAACATTTTTTTTACATTATTAAGAAATTAAAAAAAAAGCCAACCTACGAAAGATCATCACTAAGAAAGTCTTTAGGAAACGCGTATTGAAACACTAACAGCATGCTTATGAAGGAGTACAACTCAAACAGTTAAGCTCTGAAGATTTTTTCGGAATGGATATGTCCGTGGAAGGATCAGTGTGATAGTAAGTTAATTTATGAAAAATGTAGATATATATTTTACCACAAATAATTGAATTATTCTACCAACGTTAGATCCTAGTAACGTTATCCTAGACCACAAACCTATTTGGCGATAGACTGTACACACGCTAACTTTCACCTACTCAGTGTCTGAGTAAAATTGTATTGCTCTCTCTTTCTATCCCACGGAAATTTTACTTAATTTCCGTCAAAAGCAGGACAACTCAAAACTATGAGTAATCCTGCTTTTGACGGAAATTGAGTAAAATTTCCGTGGGAAGAAGAGAGACGGCAATACAATTTTACTCAGTCACTGAGTAGGTGAAAGTTAGAGTGCAGCTCCACATCCGGCCGGAAGCGATTAAGTGTTCAAAGGGGTACGATGGTTTGTACTTGTCGGAGAGTTTTGGAGTGACTGGGTTCAGTGTCAATTTTGAATGTGGAGGAAGTTGCAACGACTGATAATTCAGACTGAGATCTTCAGATATAATTTAGTGATCCTCACTTCCAGGTGACGACTGATTTCAATCGCCGAATAAAAGAATTCCAATTAATAAGCAAAAACTTCCTGAGGGTTCCATACCGAGAAAAACAAAACTCAGGAGCCCATTCTTTACGACTTTTTGGTATGTAAACAAACGCAGAAACGATCTTTCTTCATATTGAGTGTTTTTTTTTTCATTTCTGTTTAACCTTTTCACAAGGCTGTGTGAAATACAAAAGATAAATAAGGTGAACATAAAAGTGAGAAAACATAGCTACTGGTGTTCTGTTATTTCTGTACCATGTTTATTTATTTGCCGTACATCAAATCCTTAATATAAACATTAGTATTTGGAAGTGTCTGCGATAGTTTCTGCGATATGAACTTAAGGCCACTCCTGACGGAATCCAATTTTCAAAGTACTCGCGTTTTCAAGGGCACATTATTCGATACGGAAGCAACGCACAACTGTCATTTTTATTTTTTCAGCTTTGCTGCGTCGCAGCATGCGTGAAAAAATAAAAAAACAGTTGTGCGTTGCTTCCGTATCGAATGGTGTGCCCTTGAAAACGCGAATACTTTGAAAATTGGATTCCGTCAGGAGTGACCTTAAAGCTCTCACCTTTCATCTCTGCGTATCGTAATACACATATGGTCGGGGTTCAACCAAACCGCACCAAGCAGCTTTTTGACTGACTTGTGATATTTTGTTCGAACAAGGAAAACGAAAATCATTCCATATCAATTCATGTGTACATTTGTTGTTGGATATCCTCAGTTATAGGGCTGATGGATATCCTATACGATTGGCAATCAATTAAATCCCTCCCTCCAAGACACGTGGATTCTTTTTCGCAAATTTCTTATCAATTTGTCCATTTCGAAACATATGCTGTGCATATGCACAGCCAAGATATTTAACAAAAAAATGGTTTTCGTACGGCCGAGTTGCCGAATAATATGCAATTAATTGCAATTAAATATGCCAAACAAAAGTTTAGGTAGAAAAATGGATGATTTATTGTTGGCGCTTGGTGCGATTTGGCTGAACCCCGACCATATGTAATGCACAAATGGTCAGAATCAGAGGAAAGTGAAAAATGTTTTGAAAGCGGGAAGCCTTGTACCAATAATGTATTTATATTTTTATTTTTACGAATCTTCATTTATTCATTTATCTACATCTGAACAGATAACACTGAATTAACAATTTGACGCCACAATACACGGTTCGAAACCGCATCTCTCCATCCTCGAATACGCCCCACGCTCGCTAAGTCGTTTTGCACCTGGTCTGCCCATCTCGCTCGCTGCGCTCCACGCCGCCTCGTACCTGCCGGATCGGAAGCGAACACCATCTTTGCAGGGTTGCTGTCCGGCATTCTTGCAACATGTCCTGCCCATCGTACCCTTCCGGCTTTAGCTACCTTCTGGATACTGAGTTCGCCGTAGAGTTGGGCGAGCTCGTGGTTCATTCTTCGCTGCCACACACCGTCTTCTTGCACACCGCCAAAGATGGTCCTAAGCACCCGTCTCTCTAATACTCCGAGTGCTTGCAAGTCCTCCTCGAACATTGTCCATGTTTCATGACCGTAGAGGACAACCGGTCTTATTAGCGTCTTGTACATAACACATTTGGTGCGGTGGCGAATCTTTTTTGACCGCAGTTTCTTCTGGAGCCCGTAGTCGGCCCGACTTCCACAGATGATGCGCCTTCGTATTTCACGACTAATATTGTTATCAGCCGTTAGCAAGGATCCAAGGTAGAAGAATTCATGGACCACCTCGAAGGTATCCCCGTCTATCGTAACACTGCTTCCCAGGCGGGCCCTGTCGCGCTCGGTTCCGCCCACAAGCATGTACTTTGTCTTTGACGCATTCACTCCAGTCCAACTTTTGCTGCTTCACATTTCAGGCGGGTGTACAGTTCTGCCACCTTTGCAAATGTTCGGCCAACAATGTCCATGTCATCCGCGAAACAAATTAACTGACTGGATCTGTTGAAAATCGTACCCCGGCTGTTACACCCGGCTCTCCGCATGACACCTTCTAGCGCCATGTTGAATAACAGGCACGAAAGTCCATCACCTTGTCTTAGTCCCCGGCGCGAACGAACTGGAATGTTCGCCCGAAATCTTCACACAGTTTTGCACACCATCCACCGTTGCTTTGATCAGTCTGTTAAGCCAGGGAAGCTGTTCTCGCAAATTATTTTCCATAGCTCTACGCGGTCTATACTGTCGTATGCCGCCTTGAAATCGACGAACAGATGGTGCGTTGGGACCTGGTATTCACGGCATTTTTGAAGGATTTGCCGTACAGTAAAGATCTGGTCCGTTGTCGAGCGGCCGTCAACGAAGCCGGCTTGATAACTTCCCACGAACTCATTCACTAATGGTGACAGACGACGGAAGATGCTCTGGGATATCACTTTGAAGCCGGCATTAAGGATGGTGATCGCTCGAAAGTTCTCGCACTCCATCTTGTCGCCTTTCTTATAGATGGGGCATATAACTCCTTCCTTCCACTCCTCCGGTAGCTGTTCAGTTTCCCAGATTCTGACTATCAATTTGTACAGGCAAGTGGCTAGCTTTCCCGGGCCCATATTGATGAGCTCAACTCCGATACCATCCTTACCAGCTGCTTTATTGGTCTTTAGCTGTTGGATGGCATCCTTAGGTTCCCTCATGGTGGGGTCTAGTTGGCTTCCATCGTCCGCTGAACTGACGTAGTCATCTCCTCCGCTGCCTTGACTTTCACTGCCTGTACTCTCAGCGCCATTTGAATGTTCCTCGTAGCGCTGCTTCCACCTATCGATCACCACACGTTCGCCGTCAAGATGCCCCCATACTTATAACGGCACATTTCGGCTCGCAGCACGAAGCCTTTGCGGGATGCGTTGAGCTTCTGATAGAACGTGTTTCTTGAGAACGGCACAGCTGTTCCATCTCCGCGCACTCCGCTTCCTCCAGGTGGCGTTTCTTCTCCTGAAAAAGACGGGTCTGCTGTCTCCGCTACCGTCTATAACGTTCCACGTTCTGCCGGGTACCTTGCTGCAGCGTGACCGCCCGCGCTGCCTCCTTCTCCTCCAGAATATGTCTGCATTCTTCGTCGAACCAATCGTTCCGTCGACTTCGACCCATATACCGGACGTTGTTCCCCGCTGCGTCGTTAATGGCTGCTTTGACTGTATTCCAGCAGTCCTCAAGAGGGGCCCTATCGAGCTCACCCTCTTCCGGCAACGCTGCCGCGAGATGCTGCGTGTATGCAGTGGCGACATCAGGTTGCTTCAGTCGCACTAGGTCGGTACCGAACATTGTTGATGACGGATAGTTTTGGACGCAGTTTAACCATCACCAGATAGTGGTCAGAAACAATGTTAGCGCCACGATATGTCCTGGCGTCGATAATGTCGGAGAAGTGCCATCCATCAATCAGAACGTGGTCGATTTGTGGTTCTGTCTGCAGTGGTGATCTCCAGGTGTACCGATACAGGAGGCTGTGTTGGAAGTAGGTGCTGCGAATGGCCATATTCTTGGAGGCGGCGAAATCAATTAGTCGTAGGCCGTTTTCGTTCGTCAGTCGGTGAGCGCTGAACTTTCCAATAGTTGGTCTAAACTTCTCCTCTTGACCAACCTGAGCGTTCAAATCTCCTATGATGATTTTGACGTCGTGGCTTGGGCAGCTGTCGTACTCACGTTCCAACTGCGCGTAGAATGCGTCCTTATCATCACCAGTGCTTCCGGAGTGTGGGCTATGGACGTTGATTATGCTGAAGTTGAAGAACCGGCCTTTGATCCTCAACCTACACATTCTTTCATTGATCGGCAACCACCCGATCACGCGCCTTTGCATATCGCCCATCACTATGAAAGCTGTTCCCAGTTCGTGTGTGTTGCCGCAGCTCTGGTAGATGGTATGATTACCTCTAAACGTTCGCACCATTGATCCCTTCCAACAAACCTCCTGCAGCGCTACGATGCCGAATCCACGGTCCCTGAGCACATCGGCGAGTATGCGTGTGCTCCCGATGAAGTTGAGAGATTTGCAGTTCCACGAACCGAGTTTCCAATCGCTAGTCCCTTTTTGTCCCAGTGGTCTTCGCCGATGGTTCCTATGGATGATGTACTTGTTGATTGTTCGTTGCTTATGATTTGCAGGGCCTGACACCAAACCCCCTAAACTTCCGGAGGACCATTCCTCTTTATTTCCGGTGGACCATGGTGCACAGTTTCACTTAGAGTCCCTCGCTGGCACTCGGACGATGATCAGCCGCCCCTAACATGGAGAACAGACGCTGTTGTGAGCCGATCCTAACATGGAGAACAGACGCTCAATAAGATTTGCACCTCCGGAGAGTAAGAGAGGACCGCGAGATGGGGTCTATTTATTCCTTCAGGTACGCGAAGTACCAATGGTACGCTTTACCCAGCATTTGCCGTGCCGTCCTTCTTTCATCTGATTTATTTCTTCTCCCTACTTTGTTCTTCGCTGTTCCTTCTTCCTTCTTCGCCAAACTTTTTTTCTTCCTTCTTCTTACTTTTTTCTTTTTAATTCTTCCTTCTTCCTCCTTTATTCTTTTTTCTCACTTCCTTCTCTTTCTCTTCTTTCTTCTTCTATCTTCTTTCTTCCTTCTTCCTTTTTCCTTCTTCATACTTCTTCCTTCTTCTTTCTTCATTTTTCCACTTTCTTCTTCCGTCTTCCCTTTCCTTCAACCTTCTTATTTCTTCCTTCTTCCTTCATCCTTCTTTAATTTTACTTCTTCTTTCTTCCTTCTTCCTCTTTACTTCTTTCTTCTACTTTTTTTTCTTCTTCCTCCATCCTCCTCCTTCTTCCTTCTTCCTTCTTCCCTCTTCCTTTTTTTCTTCTTCCTACTTCCTACTTTCTTCTTCCTTCTTCCTTCTTGCTTATTCCATTTTCCTTTTTTCTTCTTTCTTCTTCCTTTTCCTTCTTCTTTCTTCCCTCTTCTTTTTTTACTTCTTCCTACTTCCTTCTTTCTTCTTTCTTTTACCTTCTCCCTACTTGCTCCTACTTTTTTCCTGCCTCTTTCTTCATTCTTCATTCTTCCTTCTTTTCTCTTCTTTTTTCTTTTTTCTTTCTTCTTTCTTCCTTGTTCCTTGTTCCTTCTTTCTTCTTCACTTTTCCTTTTTTTCTTCTTCTTTCTTCCTTTTTCCTTCTTTCTTCTTTTTTCTTCCTTTTTTTTCTTCCTACTTCCTTCTTTATTTTTACCTTTTTCTTCTTCTTTCTTCCTTTTTCCCTCTTCCTTCTTCCTTTCTTCTTCTTTCTTCCTTCTTCCTTCTTCATTCTTTCTTTTTCTTTTTTTCTTTCTTCCTTCTTCCTTCTTCATTTTTCATTTTTCTTTCTTACTTCTTCCTTCTTCCTTCTTCTTTCTTCCTTCTTTTTTCTTTCTTTTTACTTCTTTCTTCTTTTTTCTTCCTTTTTCTTTCTTCCTTCTTCCTTCTTCCATTTTCCTTCTTCCTTCTTCCTTATTCCTTCGGCCTTCGTCCTTCTTCCTTCTACCTTCTACCATTTTCCTTCTTCCTTCTTCCTACTCCCTACTTACTTCTTCCTTCTTCCATCTACCTTTTTGCTTCTTCCTTATTCCTTCTATCTTTTTCCTTTTTCATTCTTCCTTCTTCCTTCCTTCTTCTTCCTTCTTCCTTCTTCATTCTTCCTTCTTTCTTCTTTCTTCTTCCTTCTTCACTTATCACTCCCCACTGTTGATTCGGCCTAATGGCCATTCGGCCAAATGGCCTTCGGCCTAATGACCTTCGGCCTAATGACCCAGCATCGTCACGAAGTTGTGTAAAACTTTGTGCTGATCATTTTGAAGTATGTCGTTATACCCCCGTTGCGGGGTGCTGGTATGCTACGAATGTTGGTGAAGGTTTGCCGTATTTTACTTTTTAGCGCTAGTGTTTATTCCAAATTGTCACTAGATGGCAGTATCACCTTGTTTACGTAGTGTAAGCCAACGTCATCGCTTGCTGAGATTGAGTGTGTATGTCGAGCAGTGTGTGTTAGTGGCGCTGAGAAGCTGTGATTGTAATTTCTCAAGTGTTACGTATTTTTGTCTGTGATAAAACTTTTAATAACTAAATTTACATTCTTATATTGACATTTCTTTTTTTTTTCTTCAAAAATTGATTACGGAAGGTATAGCCAATGAACTTCAAAATAATTTTAAAAATTACGAGCAAACTTTTTTTAATTAGAATTTGATTGAACATCAAAAAAGTACTTTTTCCGTGATCAATTGGATAGTTTTGTTTTTTTTTAAATAATTCAGAGAATCGCATCTCTTGCTGTGGATTTTTTTTTCGTTATTCTTCTTTTTCTTTTTGACTTTTCTCCTAGCGTATATTATAAAGCGTATTATAAAGAAGATAATTATAATGAATCGCCCACCTTGATCGTGCTTAGGATTAGTTTCTGAAATCAGTATGGGGAAATGCATCTAAAGTTCGATTTCTCAAAATTAAGCACTTTCATCGAAGAAATAATTTTTAGGCATAGTAGCGGACACCTTCCTACAAATCCGGTACCAAATAGTTTTTTTTTTTATGAAAAGTTCCTACTTTTGAGAAATCCCGCCTTAGATGCCTTTCGCCATATAAATTTCTGGTGGTTAGCCCATGCTGGCTATTTGCGCGTATACTATAGAGCATGGATGTGGCAGCGGCGGGTAGAAAATCAGCCACTACCAATAATTTACCATGCAGTATTTACTCTCATTTCCAATGAAGACTAGAAGACACAACAAAATAGAAATCTGATGCAGGTAGGTATTTTTGAGAAAATTCTTGGAGAATTTCCGGACTAATTTCCTTATATTTCGGAGGAGTTTTCAAGGGAATTTCCGGAAAAAACCATGTATCCTGTTCTCTGGGCGAATTCTTGGATACCTTCTGGAGAAATTTTCGTGGGAATTGCCGGAAAGATTCTTGGAGGAATTTGTGAAGGAGTTTGTTACTTACGAACTTAATTGCACTCATTGTTTGTCGGATGACGCACTTTAGTTTAAACGCGACTTTGACGATTGGAAATGGATTTGATTCTTAACTCAAATGTTCACAATAGTACAACACAGTTAGTTACTTGAAATTAAATGCACACCCGACTGCGGAGATCGACCGACGTGTACGTGCAAAAGGTTTATTCGAAACTATTAGATAGGTACAATTTTTACTGGCTTGGACCTGACTGACTGCGTGTGATGTTTTCTAACTGCGGCTCGGCCGTACCTATCGCCGATCGTGAGGCGATCGGTATAATGTGTAATTTAATAATGATTATATACACACGCAAATTCTTGTCCAGTCTTCTCGGACACTAATAATTAAGTCAGTGATCTTGTAGTATTGGATAGAATACGATTGAAGGCAATAATGATAATTTATAACTCAGTTATGCGATAGCAGTGGTTCTTAAGCGCGAACAGAGTTCATGAAAAAAATGGAAGAATTTTAAACAAGTTTCCGGAAAATTAATTTCCAGAAGAATTTATTTGTGAGCGACTTTCCGTAACAATCCTTGGAAAAAAATCGGAAGAATTTCTAGACAAGTTTCCGGAATTTCCAGAAGCATTTATATGTGAATGACTTTCCGTGAGAATCCTTGGAGGAATTCAGAAGAAATTTCTGAAGTGTTCCGGTGATTATTTCTGTAGAGTTAGCGAAGTAATTTATGAAGTGTTCTTGAAGGAACTCCAGAGAGAATTTCAGGAGAAATTCTGAGAGTAATTGATCAAGAAGTTACAGGACTTCTCTTTCCTAAGCAAACTTCCTAAAGCATTCATGTAGAAGAGAATGCATAAGATTTTTTAAAGAAATTACCGGAAGAATAGGCACTAGGTAGGCACTTCCGGAGAAATTACAGGACTTCTCTTTCCTAAGCAAACTTCCTAAAGCATTCATGTAGAAGAAAATCCATAAGATTTTTTAAAGAAATTACCGGAAGAATAGGCACTAGGTAGGCACTTCCGGAGAAATTCCAGGAGGAACTCCTGAAGAATTTTTTGGAGGAATTTCCTGAGGAAACCTTAGAGGATCTTTGGGAGGAAATCCTGAAGGAGCTTCCATAGGTCTTCCTGAAGGAGCCTTCCTGGAGAAACTTCTGTCGGATTTCCTGGAGGATCTTCCGGAGAAATTTCTGGTGAAACCTCCGAAGGAATTTTTGGTGCAACATCCGAAAGAATTCCTAGTGAAACTTCCGAAGAAATTCCTGGAGGAACTTAGGGAGTGATTCCTGGAGAAACTTCCGGAGGAATTCCTGAAGGCACTTCAGGAAGAATTCCTTAAGGAACTTCCGGAGCAATTCTTGGAAGAACTTCCGGAGGAATTTCTGGAGGAACTTCCAGAGGCATTTCTGGAGGAACTTCCCGAGGAATTTCTGGGGGAGCTTCCGTGAGAATTCCTGGAGAAACTTCCGTAGCAATTCCTGGAGGAACTTCCATGGGAATTCCTGAAGGAACTTCCGTGGGAATTCCTGGAGGAACTTCCGTGGGAATTCCTGGAGGAACTTCCGTGGAAATTCTTGGAGGAACTTCCGTGGGAATTCCTGGAGGAACTTCCGTGGGAATTCCTGGAGGAACTTCCGTGCGAATTCCTGGTGGATCTTCCGGAGGAATTCTTGGTGGAATTTCCAGATGAATTCCTGGTGGAACTTCCGGATGAATCCCTGGAGGAACTTCCGGAGGAAATCCTGGTGGAAATTCTGGAGGAATTCCTGGTGGATCTTCCGAAGGAATTCCTGATGGAACTTCCGGAGGAATTGCTGGTAGGACTTCCGGATGATTTCCTGGTGGATCTTCCGGAGGAATTCCTGGTGGAATTTCCGGATGAATTATTGGTGGAACTTCAGGATGAATTTCTGGTGGAACTTCCGGAGGAATTCCTGGTGGAACTTCCGGATGAATCCCTGGAGGAACTTCCGGAGGAAATCCTTGGGGAAATTCTGGAGGAATTCCTGGTGGATCTTCCGGAGGAAGTCCTGGTGGAAGTTCCGGAGGAATTCCTGGAGGAACTTTCGGGGAAGTTTTTGGAGGAACTTCCGAAGCAATTCCTGTTTTCAGCAGCTTTCAGAGCACTTGAGGGGGATAGGATATTATTTGGGGGATTTAGCTCTAGATCTCTCATCACCCATCACGCAGAAATGTGGAGTTTTAGCTTTTTATGACTCTACTTTTGTACTGTTTATTGCAGTCTGGTGCCTTTTGTACATTAAATGTGCTTTATCCAGGATCAATCCTTGACCTTTGAACGTTAAAACATTTGACCTATAGTGAAAAAGTTTCGGTGGATTTGGTGTGATGCTATTTTTTCGAGGACACCTTTCAGCCTAGTCCACATCATAGTCACTGGTTGTTATTTGTGGAGAACAACTCAATGTTCCGAATGTTACAAAGCCTGGAAGGATATGATATTTTCAGAAAAATATAAAAAGCTCTTTTAGTGGAATGTATTCAACCGTCTAAGACGAATTAAGTACTCTCCATTTAGTCGAGTCAAGTATGAGACACTGAAGACGACCACACAGTTGTGGTCGAAATACGTATCTGCAAAGATATCGAAAATTATTTGGTGGAATTAAATGGAGATTACTTAATTCGTCTTAGACGGTTGAGGATATGTTAGTTGGGAAATGAAAGAAAGCCGAACATCAGCCCTGCACTGCCGTATTCTGAAAAAGTGACGTATACGCCATTTTACAAAAATGGTGTTAACGAGTACTACTCATCGAGCTCTTTAACAGAAAAATGGAAAACATGCATGTTGTAAAATGGCTGTTACGTCACTTTTCCAGATTACGGCAGTGCAGTGAGATAGTGTTATTACGCTTATTTTACAATTTGATGTTTTTTTTTCAAACAATTTCTCCTTTTATCAGTTTTTTTTTTGGTGAAACGCATAAAACTAATCCGTTTATATCAACACATGCAAAAATATCCAGGGAATTCGAAACAATCACAAAAATATGAAAATTTTATTTTTCGAGTTTAAATTTTAAAACGTTTCTAAACATTTTCGATATATTCATTCCATAGCGAAACAGAGAAGTACAACACAGCTGGAACATAGTATTCTATTAGTATATCCCCAGTTATTAACTGAATGCTTTTCTATGCTTACGCCATTGCATGAGTAATTATCTTGTGTGTATGGCAAATACAAAGGATACACTATGCACAAGGATTTAAAAAATATTTCCCGCCCAAAAATATCCTAGACCGAATCGATTGGCAATCCTACGTCTTTGCATGCAAGGCTAATTGGCGACCGAACCAGGATTAGGGTAACTGTACCAGTTTTGGCCATGTTCCTAATTTGGGCAGATTCTCGAAAAACTCCAAAAGTAAAGCAATTTTCAAGGGTTTTATTAGCTCATTTATCATTTATCTTTCTTCGCTGTTGAAACTGATCGATATTTTTTGTAAAAATACATTTTTCAGGGTTGGCCAAATTAGCAAGTAAGGTGGCCAAAACCGGTACACTTTCCCTAGATAGTTCTAGTCACGCTGTGCTGCGGTTGAAAGTGGTGACAAGTTTTGGAAAGCATTATCATGGAAGAGGGAAAATTCCGACAAATACCTAGTTCAACCTTGAGATTTCAAGCATGGGGAGGATATTGATATTTATGGAGATTTATTCGAACGTGTCAAACAGCAAAGTACTAGTCGTTTAGGCAAAGAATCCTGACGATCACGTAGCGAAAATCTTCATCTTAATGCTGGTTGATTCATCATGGGGTCAGAATCGTCGAAACAGATATGTAATCAAGGATTAAACCTCATATTGTTTGTGAAAGCAAATAAGATGGGGATTCCAAAGAATTATTAGCATCATAGAGTTGCGTAAGTCATAGATTTGCATAAGTGGAATAGAATTACGAAAATGTAGAAGACACATTTCTCTTGTTGTTTTTATTCCCTGCTAATATATTCTCGCAACCACGGACCCATAAGTTAGTACGGTTGAAGCTATGACGGCCGAACAAATACAGAAGGCATATATTCTGACGACCGATTACCGACAAAGCTCATATGCATGTTTGCTCAAATTGCATCACTCTTCGATATCGATTGACCCGAGGGTCCTGGTTGCATCCTACGTATAAGCTATATAGTCGAACATTGGCGCTGTTCATTATTCATGTTAATTCCTCAGCACTGTTGCATCGTAGAATCTAACAAACGAAAAAGCGACTAATAAATTATGGTCCCTGTGACAAGCGAACAGTTATGTCCTACACTATCATGTCACGAATTGTGCCCTTTGTTTACCGTGGCGATAGTCAGCAGGGTATTTAATTCTGGTGCAGTTTTTTTTTGCATAATTGCAATTAAGATATGTTTACGTAAAACAAATAGCGTGACCGGCTTTGTTGTTTCGCCGGTAGTTCTTATCAGAAATCGTTTTGACGCCGTCGCCACACCGCACCGCTACGCTTCATCATTGGCGTAGTTGGAAAGGGGCTATTAAGTGAAAGTAGCGAAGTCCGGTCTCCGGCGAGGCAATTGATAATGGTTGCTTAGTAAACCCGCGTTGGAAAAACACCATAGGTTAGGAAGTGTTTGTGTTGTAGGCCTGTGTATTTAATCTAGCTTAGAGACCTTCTAAATAAATGTGATGCTCATCAAGTCTACTTATGCTTCATTACTTCAAAAGTTCAACTTTATCGTTATCTTTCATTTGATCATAAATATATCGTCTTTTATCAGATCCATGTCATTTTCAACTTAAGTCTCTTACTACACTAATGCGTCTTATACCCAGCATCATATGAGCGTTGTATGTGCGAATATTCAGGCACACAAAGCTTGGAGCAATGCGTGCTTCGTGGTAATGGAACGTTAATTGTGATGCATGTCAAAAGTGCATTTTAATGGCCGCATGTGTACTTTCCAAGAACACAGGATCACATGTTGGCCGATGTGTTTCGATTGTTACAAGCGATAACATGTTTATTTGAGGAAGATAATGAATGTTCACAATTATTTCCACTGTAGTAGAACACGAAGTCCACTATGAGTGAAAAATTTCCGGATTAATTCTTGAAGAAAGCAATTTTTTCACCACGAAGCCAATGAATCTGCAATTTCTTTTCATCATCTGCTTTTTTTTTCCTTGTTCGCCATAACGACACCACACTGGTCAACCCCTCGATGATGAACCAATATTTGGCTTAAGAAAAAACATCAATTACCCTCTTTTGGGTTCGATACAAAGCAAAACTTATTCAGGCCTAATACCGTTCAAGTGGCCCTTTCCAGGGAGTAAACTGTGAATAGCAGAAATGGAAATAAAAAAACCTAGCCCACAAATCCCTTAAAGTGCCTTAGAGTGTCAAATCATTCTCACCCTCACCCTCCTCCTTGGTGCGTTCTCTGGTAAGCTTCTAATCCGCTTCTTCACGGCCAGCACCAGTGCAGAAAGTACTCTGTTTCCCTGGAATCAGAGCAAAGCCTCATCTTTACAGCTAATGTAAACAGGATTAGCTCATTGTTTGTTTAGACAGAGTAATTGTAGTCAAACGGAGGAAAGGCTAATGATTAATTTTCTAAGGATTCTGAAGGAAGGAACGGATTTGGCTTGTAGTGTTCGCAGGAAAAGAGTTGCAAATGTACATCGAGATTTCTTATCTTAATTTGTCAACAGAAGGTGAAAAAGTGGATTACAAATGTCCTTTTCGACGGATCAAAACTTTTCATTCTCGGAAAGCCTAATACGTTCTGAAAACAATTTCGATGCACATGGCCAGTTTCATATTCTACTTTCCCTAAAAGCTTGAAATTCAGAAACTCTTTCTGTTTCTTCTGCTGCTGCCGGAGTAATTTATCTATGATCTAACGACCATCAAAACGCTCGTAAAAAGCGTCAAAAAAAATAAAAATTCCTCTGGACCTACCACACTGTAATCGATATTAACTCCTAACTGGACAAACGAAAAAAAGGGAATTTATCACTTCCTTTATCATTCGAAAATAATTTCTTTATTAAAATTTCACCACGCTCAGGACACGTCCGGCTGACCTCAACGGCGTAGGGATGAGTGAAAACTCACACATCATCGAACCTTTTTCCTTCGGATCCTTTAAGGATCATGGTCGTCCTACCACACCGGTCGCCGCGGTACGCCGGTCTTTGCCGGATGACGTGGGATGGTACCGTGTTCGCGCTCCCGAACAAAGGTGTAATTTTCATTTCCTCATGGCTTTTTAATTTGTTCCACAACCGGCGCGGCGCGGTATCACTTCAAGCGGAACTACTAAGCAATTGAGGACCACACCGGCTTCGAGTGTTTGATGGTTGTTTTCTCGTTTTTCGCTCGATTTGTGTCTTATAATCGGACAACTATCCCTAATTTGAGACGACCGAATAGTGTGGGGAGGTAGCACCTTTTCTAGACGAAAGCAGACAGTTGCTTTGGATGTTTGCGCGGTATATTGAACGGATGAAGAGGTTTTAATATATAGCGTATGTCGTTCTTCCTTTTATGGGCTATAGATTCGATTAGTACCGTGGTTTTCTATTTTACCTCGATTTGAGGGGGTACTTTGAACAAAATATGTCATTGGAGGAGGTTGAGATATGGGGCTTTTCATAGTTTGATCAAATTAGTTAAAGCTGTGTGTAAGTCCAGTACCATTCGAATCATTATGTTCTTGGTGTTCAAATTTGTATGTTTGTGGTGCAGGTTCAAGTACAAGAAGCTCCAACCAACATATGTTTATAGATGTTAAGTGTACGAAAAACGGCAGACAGCGTATGCAGAGCCGTAGCGTGGACTTCCAGCGCCCTTGGCGTAATCGTTATTGGGCGCTCCTTACCTCCATTCATGTTCAAAACAAATAGCATGATAAGAGGTGCGATATTGTTAATCAACCTTTTTGCGTGGTTGAGCTTGAGCTTGAGCTTGATTGACTGCTCGTAGTTGCTACTCCATTATGACCAGATCAGCTGTTCTTGCACAGGGAACCAACAGATGTTTGCTTGGGACTAGCACACATCTTCAATGTACAAGTACTGGTGATCTCATTTGTTAGGTCATACTGGCGCCTGCTACTACCTCTGCACTTGCCACGAGTTCATGCGGAATTTGTTGGAATTTATGGGTTAGGTTGGAGAGGCAGGGGTCCGTCTTGGTTAACGAGCTGCCAATGTGATAGATAGGAGAAGGTAACTGATGGAATTTCTAATTGGATGTAGGAAACGAGCTCTATAGTTCATTTCCAATTCTAGCAGATTACTGATAGAATACTCAAGTTGGAGGTATAGGAATAGTAATGGAAACGGTATGGAAGTCCATTTCCAGTTCTAGCGATTGCTAGAACATGAGGAATAAAGAGAAAGATACAAAGTAGGAGAATGGAACGGACCTGGGATTTAACCCACGACCTCCTGCGTATGAGGCAGAAGCAGTAGCCATATGACTACCAAGCCCGCTTCGAAACAAGTATCACGCACTGAACTGATTAATTTTATTGCCGGCCGCGCAATGCAGAACACAATAATTCGGCCGACCGCATGATCGTTCTGCCGTCCGAAACATGAGAGATCACGCACTGAACTGATTTTTATTACCGGCCGCGCAATGCAGAACACAATAATTCGGCCGACCGCACGATCGTTCTGCTGTCCGAAACATGAGAGATCACGCACTGAACTCAATCAACCTTCTTGCGTGGTTGATTTAATAAAGTGGTAATAGTGGCTTAACGAATTCATGATGCAAAATGAATTCGTTAAGCCACTATAACCTGCATATGTTCCAATAGGTAGGAAGTTTGGATTATTAAAAAAGCGCAGAACATTTCTAAAAATCCCTTCTCTAGACATTTCAGCGATTTCTTGAAAGATTAAGAGCCAGTTCGCGAGAAGCGCGACCCCCTTTCCAAGGGAGGTTGCAACGATGTTCTCCGATTTGGATGAAATTTTCAGGGTTTGTTCATATATATAAGAGAAGGCATTTTGCAAATTTTCAGATTTTTTCATTGAGGGGAAGTGGGGTAAAACGGCCCTTCAAAAATTATTGTTCAAAAATCGCCAAAACCAAAAAAATGCAATAACTTTGGCAATGAGTGACAGATTTTGTTTAAATTTTGCACGTTTTTTCTATTCAATTAGTACTTTATACCAAGTGGTTAATAGGGTTATAAAGTTGTTTGCTTTAGCAGAAAATTGACTTTTCGATAAAAATTGTCGTTTTCAAAGGGAATATTTTTACCAACAGATCTAGGATAAAAACTTAACCCGTAAGGCAATTAAGGAACTAAAGAGCTTTCATCTCATATATAATGTAGAAGCGCCAACTCAAGAATTTCTAAGAAAATCGCAATTTTCTGCAACACTGTTTATTCAAAAGAAAGTTCGCACAAATTTTTACCCTACTAAAGTTGATGTTTTCCGATCTGGTGAAAACTGTCCAAACTTTTTTGTCTAAGTTGAAATTAAAAATCAGAATTTTTCATTAGGGGAGTGTAGGGTAAAATAGTCCTTTAAAAATAAATGTCAAAAAATACATCATTTTTTTATGTGAGTTCTAGCAGAAAATACATAAGTTTGAAAAACTGTTTCTTCTTCCTTTCAATTCATCTATATTTTTCGTCTCAATAGATACGTGTATCCTTCGCTGATCTATTTTTGATAGCAACAAGCATTCGGCGAACGTGCTTGTTGATATTTTTTTTGAATAAGCTACAATAAATGTGGGTACCGGTAGTGATGTTGCTTTTATATCTATGCGATAAAAAAAACAATTATTCTTAACGACAAATGAGCAATTTCGGTAAATTGGGTAAAATAGCCTTGTAAAAATAAAATGTCAAAAATTCATGAATTTTTATATGTGAGCTCAAGCAGAATATACATCAAACTTATTGAAACTTATCTCCGACTTAAGAACAATCAATCAAATTATGAGTTTCTGCACATTGCACTGTTTGTTTGTAAGCCAGTTTGTGAGAATCGCAACTCCATTTTATCGATGTTTCAGCATCTGGCTGAAACTTACAAGGTTTATTTATACAAGGGTAAAATAGATCTCCACATATAAATAATGTTACGAAACAAGATAATCGTAACCACACGTCTTAGATTTGATTATTCCGACCCAACTGGCAACTAATCTAGTGATTTTGCTAGTTTGCTTCGAAATTCTTCCAAGCTTAGTATTTTTATGGTTTTTTATCTGTCAAAATTAAATCCTTCACAATCTCTCAATCTAAAAAATAACGTGAACTAGTCAACTAGTCATGTCATTTCTATAATATTCTGGCGGAGGTATTGTAAACTTAGCGCCGTCTTAAACTCCCGTTCAAAAATATTGTTCCACCAAAATATAAGGTTAGCAAAGATTTCAAGAGAAAAAGGCTGATATTTAAGGCATCCTTTTTACAATCAACTACACAGTTTTGTTGAGGTACTCAAGCACTTCCAGGTGGTGTAAATTGAGCCGAGAATAAAACAGTTTTGCTTGGTAATCTTTTAATTAAGCGATCTACAATAAAATTTTAAGGTTTTTCCCGTATTGTGCAAAATGAATGCAACTTTGTTAAACTTTGGAGTGTTTTTAACACAGTTGTTTAAACATAGAATTCCATTACCTATGAGATAAAGTTGTCCAACTCTTGAAAATATATACACCCGATTAGTACTGGTATAGTCCATTCAGTCAAACATTTTGTTTAGATTGTATCTTTGTAATATTAGCTAGCAGTTTGAAAAAAAAAATAAGGAAAATGTATGAATGGTACACTGTTTGACGTTTTTGCACAATAAACTGATGGTTTGCAGAATTTGGTTAAAATTGATAATGATGGAGGATGAAAGAGAGTTATGAATACCACACAATCGTTACAAGCTACAAAAACAAAAACAAGCCTATGGTAACCTGATGCAAGTAGGTACAAAAGAAAAATATAATCTGAGAAGCAGCTCCACCAACAAGCTATGTTTAAACGTTACGAAATTGTTCATTTGCCGTTAAGAATAATTGTTTTTTTTTTCGCATAGCTGTAAAAGCAACATCAGTACCGGTACCCACAGTAATTGTAGCTGATTAAAAAAAATCAACAAGCACTTTCGTCGAATCCGTTCATTTTTGTTTCAGTTTGCGAAAGACGTGCTAATGTTTAAGGCACTTATTTTGGTCCTAAGGTTTTTTTACACGGTTTGGTTTTAGTCGTTTAAGACCTTCATCGTCAATGAAACAATGAGATAACCCCTCGAAAAAATTCACAAAAATCAAAGAAAATTCAGGTGGTATATAAAAAGCTGTGAAAGTTCGGGTTAACCGAGAAATTAAAGAATTCCAACCGTGTAAAAAAAAAACCTGGGTTTTACTTCTGTTGAAAATTGTTCTGCAAATAGTTTGCTATCTAATATAGATCAGCGTAGAATATACGTATCTATTGAGACGAAAAATATAGATGAATTGAAAGGAAGAAGAAACAGTTTCTTTTAAACTTATGTATTTTCTGCTAGAACTGACATAAAAAAATGATGTATTTTTTGACATTTATTTTTAAAGGACTATTTTACCCTACACTCCCCTAATGGAAAATTCGGATTTTTATTTCAACTTAGACAAAAAAGTTTGGACAGCTTTAACCAGATCGGAAAACATCAATTTAAGTAGGGTAAAAATTTGTGCGAACTTTCTTTTGAATAAACAGTGTTGCAGAAAATTGCGATTTTCTTAGAAACTCTTGAGTTGGCGCTTCTACATTATATATGAGATGAAAGCTCTTTAGTTCCTTAATTGCCTTACGGGTTTAGTTTTTTATCCTAGATCTGTTGGTGGAAAATATTCCCTTTGGAAAAACGACAATTTTTTATCGCAAAAGTCAATTTTCTCCTAAAGTAAACAACTTTATAACTCTATTAACCACTTGGTATAAAGTACTAATTGAGTAGAAAAAGCGTGCAAAATTTAAACAAAATCGGTCACTCATTGCCAAAGTTATTGCATTTTTTTAGTTTTGGCGATTTTTGAACAATAATTTTTGAAGGGCCGTTTTACCCCACTTCCCATCAATGAAAAAATCTGAAAATTTGCAAAATGCCTTCTCTTACATATATGAACAAACCCTGAAAATTTCATCCAAATCGGAGAATATCGATACAAGAGGGGGTCGCGCTTCTCGCGAACTGGCTCTTAAATAAACCTACGCAAATAAAAAAAATAGATCCAGCAGTGCGTACCGACAAAAAATCCAAACTTCCTTGTTGTGAATTTACGCACTAGTGCATCAAGCTAAGCCAATGAAATCCATTTCTCAAGTGTGACGGTTGGTGGTTGGATCGCCATCGGACGTAGTCGCATTAAGAAGAACCCAATAGTTTGATGCCATTGGTTGACGTGGTTAGGCCATTAAATTTCAACTTTAAAGTAGATCAGCTGCCATAATTACTGAAATTCCTCGATGCAGATTCTCGTATCCAGCATGTGTTCAGATAAGTGCCTCATTCAATGCTTTACCAGATTATATAGACCCAAAATAAAAAGCAAATTGAAAATATCATCGAATATTCAACGGCTTTGCTTGCTTTTTCACCATCATACATGTGTCTGGTTTGAAGGAATCGGAAATCTCACTGAATCAAATGCGATCCTTATGGTTCGTATTTTAACCTCAAATAGTTTGCCTGCATAAAATGAGAGAACTTATCTCAAAATAAAACAAACTCTCTATCTCTACTTCCGAGTATCTTTTATTTGAAAAAAGTTTAGATTTATGAGTCCCGAAAAAAATTATATGCGTTTTTTACAGTCTACTCTGTGTTTCACCTTTGGCGTATTGAAGTCTTAATCTTGGGCTTCTTCCCCAGAAACTTGTCCCATTCTTCTTTTCATTTGTATTTCCTGTTCCTTTCTATTTTACACTTCCTATTCCATCAGGTAAATGATAAGAAAGTCAGTGAAGATGCTCCGTGAGCCAACTTTCTGATTCCTGGATAGTTATTAACGGAGTGGGACCTTTCGGAAATCAGTCAAACGGTTGATTACGGATGTAGTCTCCTAGGAAATCTGTTAGGAATCTGTCTGTTAAAAGCTTGCTTTTTCTCATAGTGGATTTCGGCGCCCCCCTAAAGCCCGGCGCCCTTGGCGGGGGCCAACCACACGCTACGGCGCTGAGCGTATGTTAAATTGATAATTTTTGTTGTGTTAGGTGCTAGGATAGGATGTGCCAATTAGTCTTTAAAATCGTACCGATTTTCTGTCAAAACCGTACCGGTTGCCGATTGGGTGAAAATGGCAATCGATTACTTCAATCTGCATGCTACTAAATGTTAACTATGTTTTAGTATTTTCTTGAAAAAGACGCAATAAACGGGCCGAAACGTCGGGCAATGCAAATGTGAACCCGTTTGAATAATTTTCCGACTGAAAACGCCAGAAGATAAGGAAAAAAATAGCAGTCGAACTATAATCAATAAGTTAGAGCATTACAAACTTGTTATAGGGGGTTAGAAGCACAGAGGTTTGATTGACAAAACATAATTTTGGAAGTAATTAGCCGCAATAATATTTTGGGGTCTCCAGTAGCCTTGCGAGCAAAGGCGTAGGATTGCCAATCCGGAGATGGCGAGTTCGATTCTCGGTCCGGTCTAGGATGTTTTCGGGTTGGAAACTTTCTCGGCACCCTGGGCATAGTGTATCCATTGTACTTACCACACAAGATACATAGTAATGTAATGGCGGGCATCGGAAAAGCTACAGTTCCTCATACTAAAATCCTTCGGAACAGCTGCCGACCATACCACCGAACATCTCGTCGTGGTATATTCCCAGAGTTGCTCTCGCCGACCCTCAGCTCCACATCCGAGGAAGGATAGACCTCGTCATGGGCAGTGAAACACCATTAGGATGGGCTGACGCTGGCACCGCATCAAGTCAACATAATTGTATTCCTCGGATCTGCAACCTTGCTACGAAAGAAGATCCGTTAGCAGCTAAGTTTCAAAAGCTCTGGAATGTCGAGGATACTTCCGATAGACCAGCACCATCAGTTGTAAAAGACCGCTGTGAGAAGCACAGAAGCACAGCACGTAGCTACTACCACTCGCGATCCTTCTGGAAGATATGTCGTCAATCTTTCTCGAAGCGACAATCCCGAGATTGTTCCAGGAAGCTTTAGGGATATCACAGATCAACGTCTTATAAGTGTCAAGCGGCATGGAAGGTATTCTGCGACAAAGAACGCGTGTCATCGTTTTATGGACGAATACCTCGATTTAGAGAACTCGAAGAAGCTCGTCGGTCTGGTAGACGACGATCAAGCGCACTGCTACATACTGCACCACGCCGTATTTAAAGAGTCAAACACGTCTACAAAGGTCAGGGTCGATTTCGATGTTACCTACGGCACGGCGTCTGCTCCATACAGTGCGACGGGGACTTTGCAGCAGATTGCTCGTGACAATGGGCTTCAATTTCCAGCTACAGTAGATCCAGTCATTTATGAAGTTTTTTAAAAGTTTCGTAAAATTACAAAAATTTCGCTAGAAAAAACTAGCTTCTAACGAAATTTAACGGAATCCGCGAAACAAATTTAAACTTAAACCATACTTTATACTATCAAAAATTTTGGCTGCGCCACTGATCAAAACCGTTAAGAAGTTTCAAAACTTTAGGTTATACATTTTTTCTATTAACGCTTACTACATAACCCCATTCTTAGTACGTATGTAGTTTTCTTCTATGAAACGTCTTCAGAGTTTCCAAGATACAAATTTATATTTTGTGATATTGTTTACAATTTGTACATTATGAATGCGGCATCATGGGAATGGTCATGGGACGGCAGCTAGTCTGGGAGAACGCGAAGTGAAAAAAATTTACCTCGCGTAGCAGAAATTTGTTTAACCAGTGTACAATCGATCTTGTTGATGCTGATCACGCCAGCTAGTGTGGGAGAACGTGAAGTGATAAAACTAATGTCTCCATCGAAGATCACAAAATGATTTAGTGTGGAATCGATCGTATTGTAGAAGCTTATTAAGCGAAGCACATTGATCTTGCGTTGGATTGATTTGAAACACAGTTTTCGTCTTATTGTTTTCAAAATAACTTCGTTTACAATAAACCTTTAGTCGCTTACCACGGGGCTTCACATGAATTACCTTTTCTATTAACCTACGATCCAACCAACCAAACAACGGAAAGGGTCCCGTAGTGCTCACGTCGATGCAGAGCATTCCTCGGTCTCTTATAACAATGAGTGTTAAACTAATTTTCCTCTCCTAACCTAATCCTAAATTGCCTGTAAGGACGTGACCAGCATCGTTATTGGCCATGAATTTGAAACTCCGAAGCAAGTAAACAATAAGAATAACTTTTTTGTATCCCAAGAATATTATTTAATTGGTAAGCTGTGCATATTTGCTGTTTCTCGGCCAATCATGATTAGCAACTACGATGTGTACAGTTATTCAAGAAGTTCTTCTTTGACTATTTGTACAATATGTAAGGAACATTGAAAATTTGTGGGCATTTCTAGATCTAGATAAAATCCAGATCGAGTTCAAAATTCCAGAAAGATCATTAAAATTGCTGAAGGTACTTTACCTATGACTGCTTTCAGCTCATACTGACCATAACAGCTGTTCTCATATGCAAAAGCTCAGGTCGTTGAGCTGAAACGAAATTTGAAATATGAAAAATTCCACAATTTCTATATTTTTTATACTTACTGATATAAAACTGATATGAAATTGATCATATTCGGGAGCACACGCTCCACGATGAATTCCTTTGAAAGCAGCACAAATTCTGGGGTACTGCCTTATCGCCGATGCACAATGGTCCGATTCAGTTATTTAGCAGGAAAAAACTATTTTCCTCCGTTTTCGTTCTATTTAGATTCTTGGTGTCTTCAGTGAAGTTGTTTATAATAAAATATTGCTTCTTCGGACAAAAAGTTCGATAGGGTGGTCCTTATCGTTTCTCAAAACTGAAATTAAACTTTTTTATTTCGGTTTTTTTGTTTTTCGGTTCTTTAGCAAACTTGCAGTAAACATTATTTGATGCAACTTTGCCGAAGACACATTGTGTCTAGCACATAAATTGAGTTCAGTAAATGAAATTTTTGATTTTAACCTAGGGTGGCCCCAAAAAAATCAGTTTTTCTATACTAACTTTTTTGTTTTGAGTTTTACGAGAATGCGGTCTTCAGAAGAAATGAAGAGCAAGTGATGGTGCATATTTTTGCTGAACACATCATGTTTATAAGTCTTACCATTTAAAAGTTATATGCAATTTATACCAAAAAACTATGCAATCTCAAAATGCCTATATCTCATGGAGATGGTTCGATTAATTTTTTTGAAGGTGTTATCTGAAAGGGCACATATATAGTAACTTTTACTGCAAAAATTACGGGAACGTATTTTTTTTAAATTGAATAAATCGACTTTGAAAATTTCTTCGAAAAAATTTAAATTTACTAGTATTTCACTATATATTAAAATTATGAGTAAATTACCTTCGGCAAAAGTTCAAATTTAAACTAAAAATACATATCCGATTATTATTATTTAATCAGACTAAGGCCGAAGTGGCCTGTGCAGTATACAAAAGTCTTCTCCATTCGGCTCGGTCCATGGCTACACGTCGCCAGCCACGCAGTATACGGAGTCATCTTCCACCTGATCGATCCACCTTGCCCGCTGCGCACCTCGCCTTCTTGTGCCCGTCGGATCGTTGTCGAGAACCATTTTCACCGGGTTACTGTCTGACATTTTGGCTACGTGCCCGGCCCACCGCAGTCGTCCGATTTTCGCGGTGTGAACGATGGATGGTTCTCACAGCAGCTCACCCGAGCAGAGTCGGCTATCAAAATATTATCAAAGTGATAACAAATTGAGTTTTGATATCATAACTATAACATATTTTGATATAGAATTGCAGAGTACTCATATTTTATATATCATATCTTGGTATTATTTTGATAACTGAAAATAATAAATAGAGTCATGGAGTCTCTATGGGGAAATATTATTTTTCAAAAATCAGTATCTCTGAAACACCCAACATGCGAAAGTATACGCTCTCCTCCTCCATATAGTGAGTAAACTAAAATGTTCGATCGGGGGATCTATAACAATTTTTATTTTTTCACTATTTTTGGTGCAAACTTCATAGAAATCTCATCGGCTATCAGATTTAATTCCTCAAAAATGTGTGGAAAAATGACCCCCGATAGAACGTGAAACAGGAAAACCTATACTTTCGTGTAGCGAGTGTTTTAGAGATACTGATTGTTTGATAATAAGCCTCTTCGGGCAAAGACACCGTGAGAGTCCGTATTCTATAAACCGCATGAAAACATATTTGAGGCTGTACACTAGGGTGGCTCAAAAAACACTTTTACACATTTTTTGATGGGCCGCCCTCTTATTCGGTTCTATTTGATGCCCTGATGCTCTAGACAAAATTTCAGCCAAATCGGTCAACGTTTGGGCTGTGCTAAGCTCGTTGGAAGTTTATATGGAAAAATGTATGCAGAAACATCCAAAAACAGTGATTTGCTGTTGGACGGCACAATTTACGATCAAGAACCATAATACTCATTCAGTTCTTTTAGAATTAAATACAGAATGTTATGCTGAAAACCGCGAGAAGATTAGAGTTAGCTAGGCAAAGATATTAGAATTTTATTGGAGTGAAGTAGGGGTGAATTTATTTCTTTTCAAAGGTAAAAGAAACGAAATTTGCTCAAACCCCACTTCAGAGAAATGCTAATAACTTAGCCGGGCAAACTCTAATCTTCTCGCGGTTTTCTGCAAAACATTCTGTATTAAATTCTTCAAGATCTGAATGAGTATCATAGTTCTTCATCGTAAGTTGTGCCGTCCAACTGCAATTCACTGTTTTTGGATGTTTCTGCATACATTTTTGCATATAAACTTTCAACGAGTTTAGCACCACCCAAACGTTGACCGATTTGGCTGAAATTTTGTCCAGAGCATCAGGGCATCAAATAGAACCGAATAAGAGGGCGGCCCATCAAAAAAATTGGAAAAAGTTTTTTCCATACTAATTTGAGCCGCCCTACTGTACACTTATTAACTGAAATTAAACTCAAAAGTGACATTTCTATAATTATCGAAAAACCCTGCTCGCAGAGAAATATTACCTTTGACAGATATCGAATAATTTTGCATCGATGTCTTATTGGAATTGCTGGGTAGCACCAGCCATTTTTATGGCCGGGAGATTTTCAAATTTTCGAACTGTTACTTTTAATTTTAATTCTCCAAATAAGACAGACCCTTAAAGAGGGAGGAGGAGTCTGTCATTTTTACGTTATTATGAATGAAAAGTTATTTGCAAAAAAGGTTATTGAAGGAAGTCTAACATTGGGAAAGGGTGGTTGAAAAATCCAAAAAAATATCATACATAATAAAAGTACCTCCGGAGACGAGCCAGCCTCGGGCTGAAAGTCTCCTTAATAAAGACACAAAAAAAAAATAAAAATAAAAGTACGATACCTATCTTCTATATGAATAGAAATTATTTTCCGTCAAACGATATATGAAGATTTTTCTTACAGATTGAAAAGATAAATTATAATATCTCCTGCACGACGATCATTCTGCAGTCATCAAAGTGGCTTCGAACTACAAGAAGCTTATTCATTACGTCATAAGCAATAAATCGAGATAGAATTATTTTCTATTATTAGTTATCGAATAAGACGGAATAATAATAAAATAAAATGATTCAACGCCAAAAGTCAAACTAATTTTGATATTTTTATTTTGATATCGTCTCAAATAAATTAAAACAAAACAGGAACTGACTTAAATATTTTTCTGATATCAAGACTTATAGCAAATAACTAAATGATAACTAAACTAGTTTGTAAATCTTGATATCGCATAATATGTGTTCAATCAAACGAGTAACTGAATAAGATATCAGTATTTTGATATCACTATATGATTCATGAATCAAAATAATATCAAATTGAGATTTTTTTTGTTTTTGCTCGATATAGTCATTATCACAATGAAAACTCATTATGTAAACCGTAGAAAATATGCCCAATATAAAAATAAGTTTTGTTTTGTTTTCCGTGATATCAAAAATTGTTATCATTTTGTTTATTTGGATACAACATTAAGTTCTCAACTTTTGATGTGATTACTATTAACTCGACCACAGGGTCACCAAAATTTGATATTGCAAATGAAACAATCAAAATAAGTTTTCAGTTTGTTTTCATTCTCTGCTCGGGCATGCAACTCGTGGTTCATTCGCCTCCTCCACGTACCGTCGTACCATCTGTACGCAGCACTTTCCTTTCGAAAAATCCGATAAAAAACCAGGCATTGCAATATCATCTGAGCACATGATATCATCTTTACTTGTGCAAAGATATTATCCCTAATCAAAGAGCACTCTGGAAAGATATTACCGTGGGGCATCGAAATCCGTACACTTAAGCACCTTAGTATATGAAAAAGTCATTAGAAAATAGGAATCGAATGTAAATAAAACATTTGGCATCAACACAGGAGCATGAAGGCTTCTACTTTTTAACTATTTCACATTTACTAATTAAAAACTACGAAAAACATGATAAAATAATTAATTAAATCAACTACTTCTGACTCGAAATCCGTCCACCGTGGACGTACAGCTATTTGTTAACTAAATATTTAAATTGAAACAGTCTGATTGACCGAACTACCACTGTGAATAGTTCGATACACACCTTGAGAAACGATCCCTTTGATTTGTATTCCGCTTATCTTATGTAATGATTCGCAATTAGCAATTAAAACACAGTTACTTTTGGTGCAATTATGCTCTACCCGAAAACAAAATGGCGGCACAAACTCCGCGTTTGGTGGGTGGAGATTTGTTTTTGATTTTTGTTGTTTTAATTTCAAAGCCTTCTTTCCAATTCTATGCCCTAAAAGCTTACTGCCAAGAATCTGAACAGGATAAGATTAATTATTTCTACATTAATTACCTTTAACCCTCTTTAATTTATTGATATCTCATGAGGTGGACGGATTTCGGTGCTGTACGGATTTCGGTCCCGCACGGTATCATTTGAGCAATTGATGATGATCCTGATAGCCAGCGCGGTTCGGGGTTTGTTCACGTTGCGAGGGCGTTGCTACAACAAAAGCAGTGATAAAACTTTTCTCCATGGCGAACATTGCACTTTGTTTACTGAGCAGATAGATAACTAAGATCGATATCCCAGCATATCATCAGTATCTTTGCTCAGAAGATCGAATGATGGGATAAATTGCAATGCCTGTAAAAAACTTCGCGATACTTCGATACAAAGTCGCGAAAATCGGACGACTGCGGTGGGCCGGGCACGTAGCCAGAATGTCAGACAGTAACCCGGTGAAAATGGTTCTCGACAACGATCCGACGGGCACAAGAAGGCGAGGTGCGCGGGCAAGAGGTCAAGGTGTATCGATCAGGTGGAAGATGACTCCGTAGACTGCGTGGCTGGCGACGTGTAGCCATGGATCAAGCCGAATGGAGAAGACTCTTGTATACTGCACAGGCCACTTCGGCCTTAGTCTGATTAAATAATAATAATCGGATATGTATTTTTAGTTTAAATTTGAACTTTTGCCGAAGGTAATTTACTCATCTTCTATATATATAAAAATGAAATGGTCTGTGTTCGTATCCGCATAACTCGAAAACGGCTGGATGGATTTTCTTCATTAAGGTACCCCGGGGCAAGTGAAAATACGGGGTAAGTGGGTACTTCTTCTTCTTCTTCTTCTTCTTATTGGCATTACATCCCCACACTGGGACAGAGCCGCCTCGCAGCTTAGTGTTCATTAAGCACTTCCACAGTTATTAACTGCGAGGTTTCTAAGCCAGGTTACCATTTTTGCATTCGTATATCATGAGGCTAGCACGATGATACTTTTATGCCCAGGGAATTCGAGACAACTTCCAATCCGAAAATTGCCTAGACCGGCACCGGGAATCGAACCCAGCCACCCTAAGCATGGTCTTGCTTTGTAGCTGCGCGTCTTACCGCACGGCTAAGTGGGTACTATGGCTGCCAATTAATCGGTGAACGTTTTTAATGGTAACAATGTTCTAGAAAGATGAAGCAGAATTATCAACGAATTCGCCTGACACAAAAAAAATTGGAATCAAAACCATTTGCGGCACCATACTAATGGTATTGTTTAATCATGACTTTAAACTACCGGCAAAATCTATCACTTTTATTTTAATTCAATGGATTTTCAACAAAATAGTCGTTCCTAAATTCATCATTGATGTGGAAAGTGAATATTTTGAGCAATTAAATAATTGTGTGACATCAAAAACGATTTAAAAGTTTTGATTAAAGCCAAAATCTGCAATTCTCACTTTCCCTTGATTTTTAACATACATGGGGCAAGTGGGACATATTTGAACAACATTTTCGATAGGGCCATTTTACCTGTTTTTAGATTGTTGTCTAGTGAAAAATAACTTCAACACTCATATGTCATATGGATCTGAATCATATGCAGTTGATATCGTTGGTTTAGTTGTTAAGAAGTAGTGTACAGTTGATTTATCTATTGTGTATTTTACTTTCTGAAAATTATCTCCCTCATGGAAAAGAGCAATGGTTATATCTATGCAAAATTTTCCGTTTACAGTGCAAACAATCTTCTTATTCTACAATAGATCAACAGGTTTTATCTTGTGTTTTGTTATTTTTAAACTTCGCATCAGATTAACAGATTTTAAGATAAATAAAGTGCTTAAGACATGAATTGGCATTTCGTTCTATTACAAATTTAAAACACCGCCTGAATAAAAACGTTCCTTTTGAGGTTCTAGTTTATGTAATAATTTGTATTAAACAGAGAAACATTTATTCGAAAAGTGAACAAAGATTTGCTTATCTCTTCCATCTAACACATTTGGTAAGAAAGTAAGCTAATGTAAAGCCAGACAACAGACAATAAAACGGTAAATCGGCTGTTGCCTTGATTTTATATCTGCTAACATTGTAATCCCTTTCATTTGCCGAAAACAAAAGTCTGACAAGCAATAAACCTCCATCCATGATCTGAAATACTACGACTCAGAAATTACATGAGCATTATATCTACATTTTTCAAATTAGTTTCGTTCAACAGTATAGAGCAGAATAGGTCCCACTTGCCCCGTTTGAAGTGGTAAGTGGGTCCCACAGGTAAATTTATTTAAGTCACTACCAATATTTTTGTAACTGAATAAATTGCTCACAACACGTCTACACTTCAACAACGGAAGCATTTAATGATGTATCCGTGGTTAATGTCCTGAAATACCTTGTTTTCTAAGTATGCTTTGACAATATGCTGAACTAGCGTTTTTTTAGGTCCCACTTGCCCCGGGGTACCTTACTTCAGCAGATATTTTCATTGTCGTTTCCTACGGGTTTATATGATATTTCCTCATGTGAAAATTACAAATAAGATTGAGTAAATCGTGAAATACTAAAATTAAGATTCGTATGGAAATTTCCCATGGACATTTACGCCTACTATGCAGGACAACGCATTTTGAGATTGCATAGTTTTTTGGTATAAATTGCATATAACTTTTAAATGGTAAGACTTATAAACATGATGTGTTCAGCAAAAATATGCACCATCACTTGCTCTTCATTTCTTCTGAAGACCGTATTCTCGTAAAACTCAAAACAAAAAAGTTAGTATAGAAAAACTGATTTTTTTGGGGCCACCCTAGGTTAAAATCCAAAATTTCATTTACTGAACTCAATTTATGTGCTAGACACAAGGTGTCTTCGGCAAAGTTGCATCAAATAATGTTTACTGCAAGTTTGCTGAAGAGGTCATCCACAAAAAACCGAAATAAAAAAGTTTAATTTCAGTTTTGAGAAACGATAAGGACCACCCTATCGAACTTTTTGTCCGAAGAAGCAATATTTTATTATAAACAACTTCACTGAAGACACCAAGAATCTAAATAGAACGAAAACGGAGGAAAATAGTTTTTTTTCTGCTAAATAACTGAATCGGACCATTGTGCGATGGTATATGCGACGAGAATGCGGTGATTTATCACAGACTGCACAGTAAAAAAATCTGAAAATTACACGCTATGGAAAAATTTTACATCCAACTTTTTCTTGTGCGTAATATTGAATACAAGCTCCATAGTAACGACGACCTGTAATTTTAAAAAGTGATGGAAAAATGAGTCGAATCGAACAGAGCCTTTTTGTTACATAATATATGTTGTAACATTATTATACTGTGTGCCTCTTTTGTTATTATAACTCTATTGGTCGCCAAACAGTTATTTGACTTCAAAAAGTGAAATCAGAATAGCATGTTAAAGTACATGAGTAAAGAGTACATTTTAAACCAATATAATAAAAATTCCGCGGAAAAAAAATTAAATTTCGTTTCGTTTCGAAAAATTTCGAATTAAATGAACATGATTTCTTATCGTTTCGAAGTATCGAAATTAAATCTATATTTCGTTTGGTTTTGATCCGAATAAACATAGATATTTTGAATTTCGTTTCGTTTCGTTAGGAAAAAGTGTGTTATCGCATACCCTTACACTGATGACTTTGGCAATTCAAGTGCGGCAACAAGTGACATCGATGCTGAAGACTGCCAGTTTCCCAATCAAGAAATGGGCATCCAATGTTACGGAAGTTCTACATGGTGTTCCACCTGAAGATTTAGCCGTTCAACTGCTACATGAACCTTAGGGCAAGCAGGCCGTTTCAACTATGAACCTTGTGTGGGAACCGTGTACCGACGCACTACAGTTCAAGGTCCAGCTACCCCCGCCGGCCATTGTTTGAACAAAACAAAAGGTGATGTCTTACGTTGCGCAAATCAGTATCCACGAACAAATGGTTCCTCTTCTGGTACAGGTCAAAATGTGCCTGAACCCCTATCTGCTGACGCCGATGCCGAG